>NC_056737.1:1491181681-1491204181 GCF_019279795.1 Protopterus annectens | reverse complement strand
AGCCAGATGGGTGCAGATTGTAAGAGGAACACACAAATAATATGAATGAAACTCTGGACAGGCCACTGATTCCATACTTAGTGTTTGGAAACGGCATCACATATGATATCTGGATGTTCCTCAAACATCATACACAGTGGGAAATAGCCTAAAGACAGGAGGATGATGTGCCAGACATAACTACAGCATGTAAGTGTAACTATGCTTCATTGAGACTACTGCCTGTTTAACATGTGTGTGGTAATGGCTATTCTGCATGATTTATAACAGACATGACAGTGCTCTGTTCATGAGGGACCCCCATCTGTAGGGCCATCTGTGGACTGGTCAGTGTGTGGAACCATTTGTTTCCTGTGTTACACACTGAAAACACATCTGTGCACAGCAGGATCATAGTGTGAGGATTGCTGCCACTACATGGTGATAGGGATGTGTTACTGCCATCGCATCCCTGACTGGACATATGTCACATGAAACAGTGGCATGACAGACACTGTCTGGGGTTCTCAGTGGCAAGCCAATAATGGCCACTGTTCATAGCTGCAGTCACACGTCTTCTACACTTTGTACAAATGTCATACAGTATATATGCATGTGTTGTGCTCCCTCTGCAAATGTATACCATCTGTTGTGTTGGATTGATGGTCATATTTATGCATACTGTTGTAAGTAATCCTGAATGCTGTTGTCTATTACTAAGACATATCTGTGTTTAAACTGCAACACCATAGGCTGTATGTGTTTGGAGGTCCCGGCAGAACCTCCTGTCCCACTTCAACTGACCATGGCACCGGGCACCAGCATATTTGGGGCCCAGCCTTGGACCTAAACCTCTGTTGGTTCTGCACCACCTTCTGGTGGTACCACCACTGAGGATGGGGCCTGTCCCTCCTGGGAGCAGGGCCAGACAGGAACATGTCTGCTGTCATGCGGTCCCAGATGTGGTGCGTTGGGGGGTCAATAAGGGGTTCGGAGGACAGATATGCAAGCTCAACGGCAGAGTGTCACATTTATAGGGTGAGGCTGCCCCTCCTGGACAGCCCCCAGCACTCCCTCCTTTGTAGCTGTTTTGGTGCAGTGGTGGTTGCCCATGGCTGGGGACTTCCGTCCCACTATTCCCATGGGCTTGTGAATGCCGAACACCCCTCCCTGTCCAAGGTGTATCCCCCACATGTGTCATATACTGACCCTGTATGCTGTCTTGTGTGTGATCCTACCCTACCTATCCTCCACAGGCATACCTACTCTCCTTCCCCCACATCCCGCTCTCACCCTACAGAAACATAAGGCCAATCAGTTTCTAGTACAACATTTGCCCCATACATAGCTGTCCATTTCACACACGTGCCCACTGGACACATGTAACAGTTGTAATATGCATCACAACATACTCCTGCTATCCTCACCCCTGTCCCTCAGGCGCACGATCCTGGTATGCACATCACACCTAAATGTTCCAGGTACACGTGATACGGATGATCCCATTGTACACACAGCACTACCGGTCCCTCTATGGTTACCCCATTTACCTTTATCATGATGATGATGTTGCACACAGCACCTTGCAAGAGTACTGTTCTCACATAATGATTGGACAGGTACTGTTGAGTGATGTATCTGGCCAATGTACAACTGTTTGTGTGTATGAATGACATGTCTGTCTGAGGGAGTCTTGATATTACATAGGACAACACCACTACTTAATACAGGCATCGCTGGTGTTTCCCTTTTCATTCGTTTGTAATGCTTTGTTGTCACATGGTATGGTCCTGATATATCTCTATATATGTATGTACCTATATGCTGGAAATAAACCCTCACACATACATCTACATGATGGAATACATGAGCAGGTGTACACGTCCACATCTACCAGAGAGTGTGTGGGAGGGACAGACAAAGTACGTCAGAGAAGGGCTTGGAGACTAAAACCTAAGCATCATCTGTCACACACCTACCAGTGCAGGGGTCAAACCCCTGACTGACTAGTCATTACTATTATAAGTGCATGCAGTTACTACATGTGCCACAAAGCCGACATGTTGCTGTGCTGTAAGAACATATATGTGTGTTGGTGAGAGACATGTGCAACAGAGATATACTAGACATACATTAGGTGTAGCACATATGGCTGTCCACGTGAACGGATGCCATTGTCACCACAACCACACTCTCTTATGGACCAGCATTGACACTCTTTGCTAGGGCCACAGATACACTCCCTAACTACTTAGTTTGCCACACTGCAGTAATGCACAGGTACTACATGCACCACAGGGGATATCTGGAGGTTCTATGGGCTAGGGCATGTGAATGTGTTTGACATCTGTTGTTATGCCAGTGGGGGTTATACTGGGAGTGACTGTGGTTGGGAGCATCATAATCCACACGCAGACACAAGGTGCCAGTACTGACATGCATGTATGCATTGCTTCATGGGTGTGTAGTGGTTGGCTGTGCAAGATGCCTGTACAAGGCTGGGTGAGGGCTAATCCTTGGCATCACGCCACCCGACAATGGTGTGTAGTGTGGTACAGGGGTGTAGTTTCAATGTTCATGGTACTAGCAACATAGCAGGATATCCTAGGCAAGTGTGTCTGTGTATGACACATAGGTTCAGGATATATACCGGGTACTAAGTGGGTTGCATACTTTGCTCACCAGGCCTTTTGCCAGATGTAGGGGTATGGTTTGCCAACACAGTCCTGTGGCTGACTGACATCTGTACACCTCATGAGGTGGGCATTGTGTCATAAGATGGACACCATATAGGAAAACTACAAAATCTGCTCCCCGACATGTCCAGTGGTTAGACACTCACAGCCACCCCCACACAGGCTCTGACAGTCAAACACACACACCTGCCATGTCCAGAATTTGAACCCCTACCTACCTCTTGTATCACACTGCAGTAATAAGCATTTACGGCACATGCTACGGAGAATACCAGATTATAGCAGTCCTAGAGGTGTATTTTTAGGTGTGTGACATCAGCAGGATTGCCAAAGGTGAGTATATGACTTGTACAGAGTGTGAGTACTCTAAAAGCATTGGTCTGTCCTCAGGCAGATGGACACACTCACACACACACACACACACACACACACACACACACACACACACACACACACACACAGTTGGCAAGTCTGGGATTACAACACTGGCGTAACTACTCTATCACACTACAACAATACGCAGTTACAGAATGCACAACACAGACTACTGGTCTACGACATTCCCAGAGGTGTATTTTTAGGTGAGTGACATCAGCAGCATTGCCAAAGGTGAATATATGATTTGTACGGACTGTGGATAGCCTGTAAACCATTTCTCTCTACACAGTCTGAGACAGACAGACGTGCACACATTCACACATACAACTGGCAAGTCTGGGGTTAGAACTACTACCTAACTAGTATAACACTACAGCAGTATGCAGTTATGAGACGCGCCATGGAGATTACTGAGCTACAGCTCTCCCAAAGGTGTATTTCACAATGGATGACCTCAGCAGGCTTGTTATAATACTGCTATGAGGAGGGCAGTGTGTGCATGGGCCATAACCCAGTCATGTAGGGGTTGACATGCCACATGCGGGCGCACACAGGGCCATATGTCACAGGTACGTGTATACAGCTACTACATGACTACTTCCTTGTACAGTCATGTTGCACAGCTGGCATGTGCACCACATAGTCTGACATGCTGACAGATACAAGTGGCTAGTATCTGCAGTGAATGACATCTGCACCTCATGTGTTTGAGGCCCTTTGGCTGTGTGCTGGATGGGGCAGGCCCGAATGGCTCCTTGTCATGATCACCCTCTTCCACACATCTATGCCCATCTACCTTTGACGTATTATAGTGTGTTGTCCTTACATATATGCCTGTATTCCTATCCACTGTGTGTGCAAGGCAGGCATGGTGCATACTGACATATGTCTGCACTAAGAACTGAGACCGCCAGATATGTCCGGACCTCTGGTGTTTGCAGACATGGCTTTCATGTGTTTAAGTGTGTGAGCATGCCCAGTATGACCATTCAGTATGTTGTCGACTGACATTGCCATAATACCTTCAAGTGTGTGAGCATGCCCAGTATGGCCATCTGTATCGTATGTGTCACATGTCCAGGTAGTCTGTACTGTGGTGCCGACCTTTGTGTTGTACACTGACAGGTAGCATGCTGTGTCTGCAGGGTATCCATAGGTCATGTGGCATTGACTGTTGCTACATTTCTGCATAGCGGGGGGGCACCTGACTGTATCTACATTCCTACACAGGAGCGGGGGGCACACCTGACTGTTGCTATATGTGCACGTTGGATGGGGGGCACACCTGACACTTGTGCACATTTGCTAGTACTGTACTGGGATGTCAGGCACTCCATTTCAGTGTGTAGTCTTACCTATTGTGCTGGCTAGAGGCATATCAGTGTACTACAGATCTTAGCTTTAATTACCAACATAGTGGTTTCTGACTTCCTAGCCTTCACAACCTACATCCAACTGCCTGGCCTGCTGTAGTCTGTCTGCGTGGGTCTGTGGGAGGGGTTACCCATAGGGCACATTCAGAGGCCATAGTACAGCATTTGTTTGTGTTGGTCTGCACCTGTCCAGCTGGTTGAGACTTGTGTGGGTCTTATAGACACACATAACGGTCAGCCCATTACCTGCAGTGGGTTTTGTCACCCTGTGTAGTACTGGCTACTATGGTGACTCCAGTTTGTGTTACAGATGTCATGATGCCACTATGGGTGTCTACTGTCTGCTGCCTTAACATTCGGCCACCCAATTCCCTTGCATGCTCACATCCATACCATAGCTACAGGTACCAACACATTCTACTACAATTGGCAATTGGTAGGTTGATTGACTTACCTTGAGGGTGTGGCAGACTTGAGGATGGTGCTAGAGGGCTGCCTATGTCGGATGCACATAGTACACTCCCTATACATGGCTGAGCACAGGTAGTGTCATGTTTGGTATCCCTTTTACTATCTGTGCGTGTCAGAGAGGGTGACATTCCCTGGGTCCCTACTTTATCAGTGCATATGCTATGCGTTGCCTCTTTGCCAAGGCCAGGTCATACTGGGCACGCCTCCTTCCGCCTACTGGGTCAGGCTCAGGTTGCTTCTCCTCTGAGTCACTCTGTGCCTGTATAGGCCTTGGCATTGGTGGGGGGCTGTGTGGCCCTGCCCCATGCTGTTCCTGCTGCAGCTGTTTCCGCAGGATCATATTGTGTAGCATAGCACATACCATAACAATTTGGGTGCATGTAGCTGGTGAATACTGCAAGGCTCCATCGGATGTGTCCAACACCGGAACCGTGACCTGAGCATCCCAAACACATGCTCTATTATATGTCTGGCCTGTGCATGTGCCTCAGTATGGTGTAGTTGCTCAGGTGTGTGTGCATTTCTGATGGGTGTCATCAGCCATGACTCCAGTGGGTAAACAGCATCCCCCACTAGATGACCATAGGGGATGTCCATATTGGCAAAGCTGTGGTACAGCTGCGTCAGATGCCATATTTCTAAATTGTCATAGCTTCCAGGGCAGCCAGCACACACATTCATTATAATGCCCTGGGCATCACATACGACCTGGCAGTTGATGGAGAGGATGTCCCTGCAGTTTATGTAGGCCCTACCCTGCTCACTGGGTGGTGCTTTGATGCATAAGTGCATGCAGGCTATAGCACCCACTACCCCAGGGTAGTCTGCTATTTGGTGGAAGAGACGCATATTGCTGGTCAACATCTCATGTGTGTTGAGGAAATATATGTGCTCACTGGCATGTGCTGACATGGCATCCAGGAACTGGTGGAATACTCTGGATGCTGATGCCTGTGAGATCCCCATGATATCCCCAGTTGTGCTTTGGGAGGTACCTGTGGCTAGTATACATAGGCCTACACATACCTTGGTTTCCACTGGGATGGGTTCCCCTCGGCCTGTTTGATGTGTCAGGTGTGGCCGGCACAGCTAAACAATCTGCTGTAGGAGGTCTTTGTCCACCCTATAGTGCTCCACTATCTCCAGCTCATGTAGCCCCTGGTAGGTTACCCTGAGTCTATACACTCGTCTCTGTCTGCTCACTGAGGGTTGTTCAGCAGTATTCACATCTTCACCACCCTCAGCCTCTTGCATATATTGGTCTTTGCTGCCTGCTGCAGCCCTTCTCATTTCATAGGTTTGTTTGTTAAAATTTCCCCGCATGTATACATCAGTGGTGTAGAGTGTGGAAAAAACAGAGGGGAAGGTGTTTGCTTAGTTTATAATAGTGTTCTGGGCTGGGCTGGTCTGGCCCCTGTAATCGGCTGATTCTGATACATATCACCTGTCAGCTCAGCTAGTTTACCTTGATTACTCTCCTACTGCTGTTTTCCCTCCTAATTGCACTAGGCAGGTATAGACACAGCCCTAGCTTAGCCATGCTAAGCTAGGAGCAATCCCAAGCCACAGGGCTCCAATCCACGTACAGTATGCCTGACACCCCCATGATGTCACCTATATCTGAGTTCTGCACCCGGCTATCTATACACATACACTCTTTGGACCTGCCTCACACCCTGGGGATAACCGGGATTCACTATCCTTTACCTCATTTGCATAGGATTGCCTGCTAATGCATAGTTATATGATCCATACTGAGCCTCCCCAAAACTAACCACTGCTTACCGTCACGCAAACCCGCACACAACTGCTTAAAAATGCCTTACTCACACCATATTCAATGGCACTTGTTCTGCCCAGAAACAAAACAACTGGCCTCTACAAGGCTCGAAACCAGGACCCTGAACACCACAGATGATGTGCTTTACCACTAAGCCATGGCAGATATACATACATCGGATGTTATCACGAACATATCATCCAGCACAGGCATTCAACCATGGCAGATATACATACATCGGATGTTATCACGTACATATCATCCAGCACAGGCATTCAATAGTATAGGACATGTATTCCATCATGTAGATGTATGTGTGTTAATGTATATATATAATATATATATATATATATATATATATATATATATATATATATATATATATATATACATAGATATAGAATATATATCTCAAGAACAAACCTCATGACACCAAAGCATTAGACATGAATGAAAAGGAAACCACTAGTGACTCCTGTATTATGTACTGGTGTTAATCCCAAGGCAAGTGTCTTTCTGTGTGACACATGGGTTCAGACTGTATTCAGGGTAATATTAGGGTTGCTGACTTTACTCACCAGGCCTATTGCCAAATGTATGGGTATGTCTTGCCAACCCAGTCTCCTGGCTGATTGTGACATTTATGGCCACTATATAGGGAAACAACAAAACACGCTCCTCAACACATCCAGTGTCTAGCCACTCACAGCCCCCAACACATAGGATATGACTGACAAACACACACACCTGCTATGCCTTGGAATAGAACACCTACCTGACTACTTTATCAAACTACAGCATTGCGCGTTACAGAACGCGCTATCGAGATTACTGGGTCACAGCAATCCCAGTGGAGTATTCCTAGATAAGTGACATCATCAGCCTTGCCAAAGTTGAGTATAGGAATCGTACAGAGTGGGAGTACTCTGAAAAGCATTGTTCTGTCCACTGGCAGATGGACACACACACACACACACACACACACACACACACACACACACACACACACACACACACACACACACAGCATGTCTAGGATTAGAACACCAACCTAACTACTTCATCACACTATAGCATTACGCAGTTACAGAATGCGCTATCGAGATTACTGGGTCACAGCAATCCCAGAGGAGTATTCCTAGGTGTGTGACATCATCAGCCTTGCCACAGTTGAGTACTGAAATTGTGCGGAGTGTGAGTACTCTAAAAAGCATTGTTCTGTCCATCGGCAGACACACACACACACACACACACACACACACACACACACACACACACCAGTGATGGGATCAGAACACCTGCCTATCTACAGATCACTATTACAGTACTATGTAGTTACGAGTTGCGCCACAGAGATTACACATTCCAAGGCAGTCATCATGACCTTCTAGGATTGCGGACATCAACAGGGATGCTGACAGTTACGATGTACATAGCTGTGAACCTGTGTGTTTAATGTAGGAGTCCATCCCGAACAGGAGTATGCCCTTCTGTGGAATGGACAACTACTATCACTATACAGGGTTACAATCGCCATGGTCATACACATAGTAGCACATAACTTACACAAGGTGTCGCTGGGCATGCTCACACACTTCGTAGCACAGGGTTGTTTGGAATGCACTATGAGTCCAAATACATAAGGTTATACTGGGCATGCTCATACACTTATTAGCACAGGGATGTTTATGATGCACTCTGATTCTAAACACGGAAGGCCACAGTGGCCATGCTCATACAGTTAGACGTAATGGTCTCTAGTGTTAGTAGTTGTCATTGTTAGCAGGAACGCTGCACTACATGTATCTGACACTGGTCATCTACACAATACCTGCTGCTGTCTGACACCTTAGATGTATCAGTCTATAAAAAGCACAATATTACCACTCACAGTGATTTCATGCTAGGAATGGCAACTGCTTGACCAACACAATGAGCCAATGTCCTGCTGTAATTATAAGGTTGTCCAGTGTCTGTTAGTCTGGGATGACATGACTGACAGAAGACAAGCCTTTGACACAGATCACATGCATCCATGATTCAAGGGAGTGTTGATAATACCTCATTCGCATTTGCCCATATAGTGCCATTCCAAGGCATATGACCTAAATACAGGATAACACCCTGACACCTAGAAGACAATTGCATTGTATGCTTATGCTAACCAGTGCTAGATGCGTTGCTGTCGTAATCACAGCTGCTCACTGTTGAACCTACAATGGGGAATACTGACATCTGTGCAGTGAGGAACACCTGGCTGACGGCTCTGTTGTGCACAATAGCACTACCACCATATAACTCAGAACCAGACATGTGGGCCATAACACTGGTATGGACCACTCCAGGTGGTGGTGTCCCCACATCCATAATGGCTACTCACATGTACAGACCAGTACTCCAACATATATCAGCACAGATGAGCCAAGTGCAGGTCACAGTGTCAAACTCTGCATTCTAGGATGTAATCCTCAGATACCACCATGTCCTCAGACCACCAACACACATCCATACATGTGGTATGACATGTAATGGAACAAGACTAAGTAACCTTTGACTGGTGGACTGTACCTAGCCCTACAACAACTGTGCAGAGTACCCATGTACTGACACAGTTATATTATGTGTTATGCAATGCAATGCTACCACTGTTTGTAACCAGGTCAGCTGTACACATACCAGGGGTCCCTTGGATATTGACAGCATTAACAGATGACTTTTGCTGTGCACCATTGAGTGTGTACACAGCCTGACATGAAGCTATGATTGTATGAGATGTTTATGTGGGAAGCAGATTGTTTTGGCATTTGTGTAGGATATAACCTGGAATGTGGACAGGTCCCATGCAGCCTGTATGTATGGCATTAGAGAGTGCAGCTTGTAGCTGCATAGTTGTTATTACAGGGTCTCTGTAGTGTACATGGATACATGAATGTGTACCTGTTGGGGGGGCAGTGCGTTTATGTTATCCAAGACCCTATCTGGCTGAACAGGTGCTATTTCCATAGGTGCAGTACCTCTCATGCCATAGTGCTATGAAGCACTGCAGGTCTTGTTGTTGCCATTATGTTTCATGACACAGCTATGGAACCCTCTGTGTTTGGCCTCATAATATGTGGATGGGTAGTTTCACAGTAGCGTTGCATGGCATTATATGGTCTATCTGCATCTTACTGAGGCAGAGCATGGATCAACTTCCACTCATGTGTGTTGACCCTTGCAACAGTTACTACCTTCTGTGGTACAGTTTAAGGCAGGGTACCACCAGTTTGCCTTCATGGTTGTGTTTGTGTGAATCCTGTTTCTGTTTCAATGGCACAATCACTGCACATATGTGAGTGCCTAAAGTGCATTTGTATAGGACCCAGCATTTGCACATGCATTGTACATCTGCTTGGGTGCCATGACAGTCACCACTTCGCTCCTAAGGAGCATAACATTGGCTTTGAAGACTGACCATGTGTGGCATACTGTTAGCCCTGTTGGTGTGACTATGGTGATCCAAGTCATTTGTGTTGATGACATCCAACATGCATTGAGCACATGTGTTGGTACATTAGAAGTCTTCCCAGTTCATAATGGGATAGCTGAGTGGCCATGATTATGGTGTCCAGTCTCACAACTGGTATTCCCCATTACGGCACAATGACAGTTGGGATTTGTGAGGCATGGTGGATGATCTGTCACAAGGTGCAATTTGGATTACACTTTGGCACAAAGGTAGTTGCTCAGCATAATGCATCTTACATCATGCAAGGGCAACTTGCATGGGGGTGTACATATCCCTCAGGAAGTTGGACAAACCTGTGGCCCATGTGTTCCAGTAAAGGATGTTGGCCAAGAGGTGAGGAATGTGTTATAACATGGCCATGCAGGGGTGTTCTCTAAAGCATTGAACCATATCTCAATCACTGCACAGATATGTTCTCCATGTTTCAGATTGCCGTAAGTGAGTCCATATTGAGTACCTGATTTGTATCATTGAGTAGCAAGACCCACAGTTTATTTCTTGGCTGTCCCTGTTGCATCAGTGGACTTTCACTTGAACCTGGCATGATGAGGGCACTATAGGGGACGCATGGGCCATTGCCAGTATCCAGAGTCTCAGCGGTGACAGGTGCAGACCCTGTCTGGCAAAGCATCATGGTCTATCAACCATGTTATTCCAGGCAGAGATATGCTGGATACTCTTTGAATTACACCAGTAAATGTCACGATTGTGGAATACAATCCTTGTCCCTGTACTGCTGCATCATTCTGGCCACTGGCAGAATGCTACCCAGGCCTTGGGACATAGCCACATGGACTATATGACCTGACAGTTCCTACATGTGTTTCCATGCAGTCCAGGCTACTGCATCACAGGTCCTGCACAACAACATAGCATATGCCAGAGACATGTGTATAGTTCTAAAGGTGGTCAGAGTGTATGGGTATGTGGCTAATCATGGCAGACAGGCAGTTGACAGTATGTTTGCCCTCATATATCTTGGTGTGTAACATGGTGCTAGGGTTTGTGTTCACAAGTAGTATTGGCCATGTTTCCGGCCACTTGTTCTGAGGTGTGACACAATTATGCGAACTATGTCATACAGTCTTTGTATTCTGTTGTCTGTCTATTCCAACTTGGGAGGCCTCTTGCTTAGCCAGATACTTAGAGGTGTCTGTGGATGTGTGTGATATCTGGTGGAATGTGTGTGTGTCCTTACTGTGTTCTGGTAAGGGTATGTGTTGGTTGTGGTGATGAGATGCATGTGTTAACCTACACCTCTTGACTGTCTGGTCCAGTCATGGGTATAATATGGACTGCCTCCAAGATCACCCCTGTAGCTGCATCCCAGACAATGTGTGGGGTGTGGTGTAAGGTGGGTTTGCCAGTGTACATGGCATAGAGATTGCATTACCCCAGGAAGGCCAAATACACAAAGCTGACATTAGC
The DNA here is from genome assembly GCF_019279795.1 of Protopterus annectens. Classification (NCBI taxonomy): domain Eukaryota; kingdom Metazoa; phylum Chordata; order Ceratodontiformes; family Protopteridae; genus Protopterus; species Protopterus annectens. Next base: position 1,491,192,568 of record NC_056737.1, on the reverse strand, counting down.
AAAAACCAGTAGCTAAGTAGTGCACATGCCTGTATGAGCATTCAGTACTATAAATACCACGTACTGTATTTAGTATACTTACTGCTTATGAAGATGTTTTAGATAGTGATGCTCACATGTAAATATCTGAGTTATGGATGTGGCAACACTAGCTATTACAGGAACATGGTAGCTACCTTTAGTAGCATTCCCCCTCTGAGGGCCACATCACATCCTGATTGTTGATTACAGATGATGCAAGTGTGAACAGGGCTGTATCCTTGTCTGGGTATAAACTCACATACCCAACAGAATCATGAGCTCCATTGGGCACAGACACCCACTCCCCACACAGAGTCAAATATCAATAGACTCTGCTGCCACTATCGACATGATCAGGATATAATCAGATAGTATATGCCATCACCTATGAAGCTGCTATTACACATGGGCAGCAGTTTCCTACATCTTACACACCTACTGCAGATGTCTCACTGGAGTTAAAGATGATATGCACCCTGTTTTATTACCAGTAATGTCAACATATTTCCAAGCAGCTGTTGTTAGTCTGGCAATGAGAGGTTAGGCTACACAAACCTACACGTTCAACCAGTGTGACTCTACTGTCAATATCCACTCTATGTAGGTATGCACATAGCCATTTGGAACAGCCCTGTAACAAGGGTCAGTACACATTTGCAGAACATGCACTGCTGTCATTGATTGCAAACAATAGTAGAGAGGTGGATATTAGGAAAGGTGGTCTTTTAGGCAAGGCTCATAAGACAAACCCACCACCGTGCATAGAACAAGTAACCAGAAACTGAGGGTATTGCTACTCAAAGACAGAAGTCTAAACCTCAGATTGCACACACTCGAGGCACTCCTCAGTATGGAGAACCTCGATATCTGTGCAGTAACAGACACCCAGTTTAAGGCTCCAGAGAGCACCCCAGCACCACCAGGCTATAACTCATACCACACCTTTCGGCCACAGAACCTGGACCGGAACACAAAATGCAGGGGTGTATCCATATTCATCAAGAATATTCACACCTCCAAATTAGTGGTGCAGCACGATGCATCAGAGATCATCCAAGTGCAACTGACAATGGGCAACACTGCAATCCAAATTGTACTACAGATCACTCACCATGACCCAAGACCGACATTCCGCATTTCCGCGGACACTGGGAAATATGCGGGTCCTACCAAACACCCTAATAGTGGGTGATGTTAACTACCCAAACATTAACTGGGAGAACTACTCGAGTACTAACTCCCTTGCCCAGTGCTTCCTAGAATTTCTTGACTCAAATGCCATGAAACAACTGGTCTACACTCCCACCAGAGGGAACAACATATTGGACCTGGTCATCACCAACATGGGCGACCAGTGTTCCACATCCGACATCAACCCCTCGCTGGTTAGATCAGACCATAGACTAATCACGCTGGATATTCAAATTCCGCCCACAACCCCAAACAAGGAAACCACTGTGGAAATCTTTTCCAAAGCAGACTTCACATTGCTTATGCCCGAGGTGGAACGGTTCGCAGCCCCCACGCCAATGGACAATGTTGTCTACGATGCTGAAAACTATGCAAAGGCACTCTATGATCATCTGCAGGAATGCATGGATCGTGCTATCCCAAGTCTAACCTAGACTCACTCCTCCAAGAACAGGAAACCGGTCTGGTGGACCCCTGCCATACACAGGCTATACAATAGTAGGAGGTAACTTGTACAGATAAGAGTGAAATCCCTAGAAGGACAAACATCCCTGATCAGTATCAGCAAGAAACTACGATCCCTCATAAAATCATCCAAGGCTAGCTTCAAAAGACAATTTCCCTAGGACCCTACAGACAACCACAAAGCATTCTTAGCTATGTCAAGAACCTAAGTGGGAACTCTCAGATCGGCTCAGAGTTGGTGCAGACCGGCACAGAATACACTGAACTGACAGATATTGCCAGCATTTTGTCAGACATGTTCAGTGCAAACTTCACACCCCTCTCAACACCTAAACGGCCCTTAACAATACCAGAAGACTGTACGGCCCCGGCAATCATCGACACACAGGATAAAACAGCCCTATCCAAAGCCACAAATACAGCCTCAATGGGACCAGACAGTGTCCCAGGCTGTGTCTTACATGAGCTCCAAATGAACTAACCCCTCACCTAAACACACTGTTCAAACACAGACTCTCTACAAGCTACATACCCACAGAGTGGTGCACAGCAACAGTAATCCTACTCCGCAAAGGTGGCACCATAACAGACCCCGGGAACTATTGCCCTATAAGCCTGACTAGCCTAGTCTGCAAGGCTATGGAGTGCATCATCATGGAACTCATTAACAGAGACATCGGGAACCTCCAGACACTTGACCCAAACCAGGTCTGCTTGATCAGTGCAGATCATACCTACTGAACCTGTTTGATGTCTTACAGTCACCTAGACGTTAGGTGTGGGGTGTGGTAGTTCACACATACTAGCTGGACGTTGCTAAAGATTATGACACCATTCCCCACTCAGGTATTGTTTATAAACTCACCAGCCAGTACATACACCCATACATCACAGGTTGGGTTGCCAACAGGCTTACACACAGAACCCACATGGTAAGCCTAGCGACCTCCAAGTCCAACTCTTAACCAGTCACAACTGGTGTTCCACAGGACTCAGTCCTGGGACCTCTACTGTTTGCCATATACTTCTAAGAGGTACAGGCAAACACAGGTGGACTACAGCAGACTGTGTTTGGTGATTACTGCAAACTGGGGGCCATAATTGACAGTCCAGCTGTCACAGACATCCTTCAAGGGGCCTCACATAGACCAACACAGGATGTCAAAGTCATGGCCTCCAGCTAAAGGCCATGAACTGCATGGTCATTCCATGTTCAGAAAACTAAACACCTACATATTAACACATGAGTGTCAGCCACTTTAATACAGATGAGGTAATGGGTATGTGGGGACTACATTAGATAGTGGTCTCTCCTTTTACAATAATATCTCCAAAGTACTTAGGCCATTCATCTATGTAGGCCATCTGATTACTTAAGGGATCGCATCTAGACATACTGAGGTTATTGTGCCCCTTTACTCATCACTCATCAATGCCATCATCGAGTATGATAACCCATTTGGGATGTACCTCAGAAGACACATCCAGCAGCTGGAGGGTCCATGAACATACCTCGCCAAGAGCATTACTGGCCTCAGACATGTGTCCTATGCTGCTAGACTGCATGAACTCTTACATTACTCATTGGCATCTCATTTACTCAGAGATGATCTTTGCTACCCAACAAAGCCATGTTCATGTCAGGCTTAATGGATATGCTCCACCTATGGGAATCCATGTCACAGTGAGCCACACATTGTAATGAGCTAAACCTTGCCACAACCATAACTGGAAGATGCTGGAGTGACAGATTCCTGTCACAGGTACTCCCCATGCTTTGGAACTACATCCCTGATTACATTATATGAAGCCCCTCACTAACACTCCAGGGACACCTTGCAGACTGGATGGGGAACAGTGGGTACACCCCAGGGATCCCACAATTGGCTCTGCTCCATAGAGGTACCGTTTGTTAATCAATGGGGTGGCGACAGCTGACACATTTTGGCTAGGTGTATCAATGGCCTCAGGCAGTTAGCCAAATACTTACCTATGTACCTATGAACCTATGCATACAGTACCAGCACATGCTGATAGCTTAATTTACTGTTCAGGTGTTGACTTACCTTATGCCAATAGCAGTTCTGTGTGCAATAGTTGAGGGCTGCCTCTGTACGATGCACACAGTACACCACCTATACATGACAATTTACAGGTGATCTTGTGTGTGTGCCATTCATGTTTACTGTGTGTGCAGGTGGAGAAGGGTGTCAGTCTGTAGGTGCCTACACTGTCAGCGTGTGTGCTATATGTTCCCTCTTTGCCAAGGCATGGGCATACTGGGCATGCCTCCACCTGCCAACTGGGGCTGGCTCAGGGTGTTTGGGGTCTGAGTACCTCTGTGCCTGTGGGGCCCTTGGCAATGGTGGTGGGCTGTGAGGGCCTTCACCTTTCTGTCCCTGCTGCAGCTGTTTCCGCAGGATCATATTGTGTAGCATGGCACATACTATGAAGATGTGGGCACACGTGCCTGGAGAGTACTGCAAGGCTCCACCAGATATGTCAAAGCAATGAAACTGTGATTTCGGCATCCCAAACACATGCTCTATGATGATTCTAGTTTGTGCGTGTGCCTCATTACGGCGTTCTTGCATGGGTGTGTGTGCATTTCTGATGGGAGTCATCATCCACAGTTCCAGTGCATAGCCAGTATCCCCCACCAGGTGGCCATATGGGATGTCCCCCTGGCAAATACCTGATACAGCTGTGAGGCATGCCAGATGTGGGAGTCGTGATAGCTTCCAGGGCTGCCAGCACACACATCCATGACAATGCCCTGGGCATTGCACATGACCTGGCAGTTGATGGAGGGGTATCCCTTGTGGTTTATGTAATGCCTACCCTGCTCACCGGGTGGTGACTTGATGTATATGTGCATGCAGTCTATTGCACCCAGTACCTCCGGGTATTCTGCCACACAGTGGAAGAGACACATATTGATTGCCAACTCCTCCTGGTTCGGGGGAAGTATATGTGCTCATTGGCATGTGGTAACATGGCATCCAGGAACTGGTGGAGTACCCCAGATGCTGATGCCTGTGAGACCCCCAGGATATCCCCAGTTGGCCTTTGAAAGGTACCTGTGGCTAGTATTCTCAAGCTTACACATACCTTCCTGTCCACTGGGATGGGTTCCCCTCTGTTATTTCTCACTCTGAGGTGTGGCCGGCACAGCTCAACAAGTTGCTTTTTAGTGTCCCTGTCCACCCTGTAACACTCTACTATCTCCAGATCATTTAGCCCCTGGTAGGTTACCCTTGGTCTGAACACTCTTCTTCTCCTACCATGCCTGAGGTGGTTGTCAGCATCATCCTCCACACCACCTTCAGTCTCCAACACATGCTGATGAATCAAAGCTATGGCAGCCCCTAACATGTACATTTTAAAAGTTCCCTGTCTGTTTACACTGATGGTGCAGAGTGTTTGAGAATACACAAGTGTGTGAGGTGCTTTCACACTTTATACTATTGAGCTTTGGATGCTGCTGATGTCATTGGGTGTGTATGTGCAATTCCAGCTGCAGGTTATCTTAATTATGGGTTTTACAGAGAGTACTGCAATTGTGGGGCCTTTGGTGTTAAATTATGCTTGCCTGATGTGATTTATCTGTTGCCCTTTATTTCACTTTTCAACCTGAATCCCCTCCGATTGACAGGCATGCATCCAGCTGCCGGCTTTCTTGTTTTGTACTTTCCCTACCCAGGAATGTGTTGCGAAATGTGTTTTATAGCTGATCTACTGCAATTTTGCTTTGTTCTGCTGTGACAGTTCTGTTTTCTTTGCAGTACAGCACCTCCCCTTTCCTGTTCTGCAGGTCGCTGCTAGCAGCCTTGTTAGCTGTTGTCAATGGCCCACTGTGGGTTCCTATGTGTTAATTATTCATTTGTACTCCTATTTCCATGCTGCAGCATTTCCTTATCTTTTTCCCTTATCCTTCCTGTTTCTGCTCTGGTGTGCACCGTGCACAGCCGTTTACTGGGTTTACATTGTGTTTTCATCCACGTTAACATGCACATTCGGTTACCTTGTGTGCTCTCAGCTAAGCCAAGCTATGGCTACTTCAACACACCGCTATCCTGCAGCTTTGCTTAGCAACAGGTAAACCGGGTTAGCAATGCTCCAATGTGCTTACAGCAATGGCGACACATCCCTCTCTTGATGTCATTTTTATCTCAAGGCCTCACCTCGGTGTTATAACACTATGCTATTTTGTGCATCCTTACACCAGCAGGAAATCTGCGATTCAGTATTACTCCTCTCATTTGCATGGCATTGCCTATTAACTCCTAGCTACTGCGCATAACAATGTTACTGTCCCTTAGCAACCCTTGCGCCATGAGTATGGTGTAGGATGCCTGCCATTGACTATTATGGGGAAATCGTGATATGTGTTTCATTGCAGTTTTATTCTATATTTTTGTATATTCCTTGCGATCCCCTTTGTGCACCGATGCCCTGTGCTGTAACTTCGCGTTAGTGTGGGCATAATATTAAATGTTCTTTTTCATATTTTGTGCATGTTGTTTTATGCCAATGGCTATATATTTAGCCACTGGCATATATTAACAGTATATTACCTGAGTTTGGACAGCTGTCATGGCTCCAATTTTATGTTTGGAAAATGTAAACCGTTTTTTTTTTCGATTTACATTTCTGCATGCTTACACTATATGCCTGCACCACTTCCTGAATCACTATATACCTTCATTTGCATGGTACACTGCTGCGCATGGGGTGATTAGCATATATGTGCTGGGAGCTGTGCGGGCTTGGCGTACACAGGTAGTGCGCGTGGAAACAGCTCGTACCTGAATCACTCGGTGGCCATATTTGGTGTTAGATCGCCGACGCTACGCCTGCACCTGGCGCAAGCTTCATGAATCCCGGGGTTAGTCTATTACTAGAGTACTTTCATGTGCCAAAATTAGCTTACAGGGATTACACTAGAGATAACTGAATAGTGAAATTTAAACTGTTTCTATTTTTTCAAGTATAAATAATTCTGTTTTTTTACAGGCTTGTATTGTGCCATTGTTAGGCCACTTCAAAAATCGCATACATTTTATAAATATGTTCCTAATTTTCTTTGTTGTTGAAGTTTGTTTTCTGAGTAATGAAAGTTGCTTTTATAACAATAAAGTGTTTTCATAGAGAACCATGTTGATCATATAGCACTTGGGTCAGATTCATTAATGCCTACACTGAGTGTACAGAAAGTGTACATGATCTGTTTTCAAGAACATCCCTACCACATTTTGTCGTGTTTGCTACTCACTCAGGAAGATTATACTAAGTGTACATGTAGTCTGTACTTTGTGGTAACCTTAATAAATCCCTCTCATTATTTAAGGTACAAGAAAATCTGTAGAAAAACTAAAATTAGGAGGAAGAAAGTTTGAATTATGCTTGTGTTCTCTGTTCACTTAGAACAGTGTGCACTTAGTGCGGTCATTGATTAATCCCAGGGATTTGCATGAGTAAGTTTATATACCACCATGAGGAAACTGTGTTGACTCCTGCACTTCCCAAACCTAACATAATCAGATGCAATAGAATTTTGTCTAACAACAAGGGTAAATACCAACTGCAGCAGCCTGTTAGATTAATGGCACAGATCCCTCATTTTAGTAAAGTTGTTGAGCTTTATTCTACTGGCATGTTTCTAATTTTGGTCAGAAATTTCATAAATGTGTCATTCTCAGCCACTGTTATCCATGTATCCAGTAGCTTAAATGAAAGTAAATTGATTAATGTAAATTAATTCTTATGTAACTGTCCTGGAGAACTGAGAGCCAATTGCATATACCATATTAACACTTCTAGCTGAAGAAGTGCAATATTTAGTAACAAACAGGATTCATTTTGCCATAGATTTGCTTAAGTAAATATAAAATGTTGTGTCGGTAGAAGCTGAGCTAATGGTTGCCCAAAGAACTGCTACTGCAGCTTTTTCTTAACACCAATATGGCCACTCTGGCATGATGTGCAACTGCAAACAGTGTAGTGCAGCTGCCACCCATGTAACATGATAGCCAGGTAAAGGTGATAGGAATGTATGAGTAAGGTTTATGTCAACATGAAAGCATGCTGCTGCATGCTAGTTCTGAAATACTAATGGTATATAATTACATTTTCCACTCATCTACTTTTTTTCACCTGTCTTTCTTGCACATATAAATGTGCCTTCAGTAGTATGCAGGCATACTAAAACTGCAAGCATCCATGCCACCATAATTTGTTCCTGTAATACAGAAGCCATCACAGGTATAGGTAACCTGCATATACAGTGTCACATTCATATCGCTAAATGTTACAAACTACAACAATATCCATACAGTGGGAAGATGTGAGCAGCTGCTTACCTTGCATATGACACAAGACTATGCAAATTGATTTACATGGTCCACCTGGTTATTGTGACTTTGGAAAGATCACCAGAATATAGTTGTTCTGGAATACCTATAGATTATGTAAATTCCATGGGTGTGCCTTATGTACATGAGGACTAAACTGGTAACATAATGAGTGGAGTGATCCAGAGGTAACACTGACTGCATTCGTGTTATTCTATCAAAGTTCCTGAATGTCAAGTGTCATAACAGGGACGTCAAGCAAGTAGAATCAAAAAGCAGAATAAAACAAAAACTGTTTTTTTTCCTAGGGGCAAGCCCCCTGCACCGCCATGGGCAGTGTGCACCTCACACCCCCTACTAATTATATATATACTAACTCCAAGATTGCACTACAGCAGGGAAAGTGACAATTCTCCAATCACTACTGTACCACAATTGCATACTGCAGGCTTTGCCTTTATTCACATACATCAACATTTCTAATGTCAACATCCAGATTTCATCCTGTACATTCCTGGCATGTATGTCAGTCCAGCAATTATGAACCTGCTCTGACCACAAAGATTCAGAGATGGTGCATGGCAGTTAACACTACATTGGTATTATCAAATAAGCACAGTGTTAGACAATGGCAAACATTTCAAAAATGAAAACATGGCTACTGGAGTAAACCTGCATTTTTCTATTTGCATATAGCTTATTGTGAAGAATAATATTTTGTATTCACTGCACAACACTGTTCAGTAGGACAGAATTTTGCTTAAGAAATGTGAGAAGGTAAAAAAAAAACGACGCGTACATTTGAACTGTATTAAATCTAAATGACACAATGTGACTATCCTAGCACAGCATGCACTGTTCTGATAGGGATCAGTTTCTGATTCTTAACCATGTGCATTCTAGCTCATTAAAATATAGAAAACAATAGTGTTACAGCTAAACCCCACGCCAGGTCTCCTGCAGCCTGACACTATGGTTCTCTGACTGTTCTTTTATTAAAGAAAAATATCCAAGCTCATGAACAATTGCTGCAGTTTTACTTTTTGGTAAAACAACAGCATCTCATCCAACATTTGTTTGTATTTTACTGTACATAAAAAGCAGGAACTTAACTTAAGTGACATGCTGTTGGTAAAACAGTACAAGTAGCATAATGAAGGAACACCATTCTTCAGTCTCCAGTCTGTGAAACTAGAAAAAAAAAGATAAGTGGCCAACCTTTCATATACAACTGCACATTCAATGTTTAATAATGAAGGAATCCAGGCTATATGTGCATTTATTCTTTCCAAAACTCATACTAAGTGCTAGAGAAGGATAAGCACCTCTTGACTGCCAGTTGTTGCACATAGAAACAAAATCCAGTGCCTGGAGCTTATTGCAATGTTTTTGAAAGCAGATTAGTCTTGTTAAAAGAATGCTTCAGTGACTGTGTATTAGTAACTGTGGTGGCATAAGGTCCTTGCTACTGTTATTAACATACTCAGTGACTAAATGCATTCAATTATGCATATCATCCCACAATATAATTCTGCGGTTCTTAAATGGATGCTGGAAATGCACTCACAATCCATGATCAACTGCCAATCACTCCCCTAGCAGATATGTATCATGGACAGTCACCCCCTTCGACCCACCCTAATTAAGGCTCTGGTTTAGATATTTTCTGTTTGCACTTCATTTTAACAAGCTGTGCTTAGTGAGTGGAAAATAAACTTTCAGTAATGGTATATGTACTTTATGCAATGAATAGACAATCTTGTTTTACTGTGAGCTCTCCCTGTACATTAATATAGTCCCTTGAAATGTTATGTGACCAGTAAGGTTTTATTACTTGTGAAGCTCATTTTCAAAAATTTTGTAAATAGTCTAGTTAACATACATTTTCATTGTTTTAAGTTATGTTGTGCTATGTTTACTTCTTCATGCTATATAAATGAACATTGAATTAGTACTGTATTCTTACAACCATGGTTGTCTGTACGTAAGTAATTACGACAGAATATTAGTTTGCTGTTAAATTTTTATTAATACAGTGTCACTGTAGATGTAACTAGAGTTTTCTTATGAAATATTGCTTTGTGCAATAAAAACTGAAGGCAGTAGCAGAGATTGCATTTCTATGCCTGTTTTTGGATTAATATATTGTATTCACGTTTTACTTCCCCAACAGTTATGACAGATCTGTCTCCTTCTTACTGTTTATGCACAGTTTAAGCTTTTCATGATAAATGAAACCATAATAATCATTTAGCAAACATGGCAACATCTCCTGGGCCACATCTGAGAATAGAAACTCTGAAAACATATAAACGAATATAATAATATATAAAAAAGAAACCCAGACTGGTTTTCTGTAAAATAATCTGTCCATAATTATTAATAAAATGCCAGATGTTATTTGGTTACATTTTGCAATGAAATAAACCACTATTTTTTTCTTATTAAAAATTATGCTTACAGTATCTCAGGAAGAACTCCTTTAACAGTCGACCAACAAGCTCGTAACGTGTACTGTGTGAAAAGCTGCTCTGTGTGATTGTGTGTGTGTGTGTGTGTGTGTGTGTATGTGTCTGTTTTTCTTTAATTTTCTACATTCATGGAATGGAACGTTATAAAAAACCTTCATAATCTGGAGCGTTTCTCTCTAGGCCTCCTCTGAAAATTGGCTCTGTTCCAAGTTGGACTTTCCCAGTTAACAAATGTTAAATAAATAAATAAATAAAAATTAAATAAATAGTCCTATTCTTTTCTGAATACCCCTCCCCCAGGAAAAAAAAATTAAAATAATTATTTCACAATCGAAGCACATATTTTATTTAAAAACATCTAGTCACAATTAAACCCAATAATAATT
>NC_056737.1:1491084181-1491176681 GCF_019279795.1 Protopterus annectens | reverse complement strand
CCTCCAGCATGTTTTCTTTATTGTGATGACAAAGTTTAGATCCCTAGGAGCGTGTGGCTCTGAGGGATTGGGATTTCTTTAAGTGTAGCATGTCCAACAGCTCTGGGTTTGACATGGCCTCGTATGTTAAGCAGAGATCACCTGGGAGTCGATGATATGTGACAGAGTATAGCTGGAGTTTTTTAAGATGGTCAGCATAGGGCATCTGCTTTAGGCCTGTGATTCTTTTAGTGAGATACTTCTGCGGCCTTTCCAGTTGTTGTAGATATCTTGAGAGGTACACACCAAATGGGGCGTTGTATTCTATAATGGGTCTAATGAGGGATGAGTACAGTGGGACAATGACCTCCTTTTTTCTGGATAAAAAGCCCTTAGTGATGAGGTGAGCCACGTAGAAGGATTTCCTGACTGTTGTGGCAATGTGGTTATTGAAGGTGAGACCACTGTCCACCTGTGTCCCTAAGTCTCTTATCACACTTTCGGTGTTTAGTGTACTGCCACCTATATGGTAATTCATGGGTACATGTTTTTTCCCAAAGGTGATAACTATATATTTCCTGGCATTGAGCTTGAGCCCATGGCTCTGGCACCAAGCATCTCTTTCTGTAAGGCCCTTTTGTAGAGTATCCACATCATTTGGGGATTCAATAATTGGCTCCCAGTTTGCAGTCATCTGCGAACTTTGTTAGCCAGAGTCCCTTAGTGTTGGCCTGTACTTCAGGGATGTACATGCCAAACAAGAGCGGTCCTAGGATTGAACCCTGAGGTACTCCACTTGTCACTTGTCTGGAGCTGGATTTGAAGTCAGCTACTTTTACAGTGTGGGTTATGTCAGTAAGCCAGTTGGCAACCCATCGAGTGATGTAGGGATTAATGCCCCACTTAGTAAGTTTATCTATGATTCCAGAGTGGAGGATGGTGTCAGAGGCCTTGATGAGGTCCAGATAGGCTGTGTGGACTGCCTTACCCTCGTCCACGGCTCTGGAGACTGATTCGAAAAAGTCAATCAGGTTCAGGAGACATGATTGACCCTTCACAAACCCAAACTGGGTGGGATCCAGTGTTTGAAGGTTGCCAGTGTCTTTGTTTATAAGTTCCATGATAATACGTTCTATGGCCTTGCAGATCAGGCTCATCAGACTAATGGGGTGGTAGTTCCTGGGATCCAAGGTGGATCCCCCTCTGTGGAGTGGGAAAACTGTAGCTGTGCACCACTCAGTGGGCATGAAGCCTGGGGTAAGGCTATGATTAAACATGACACCTAGGTGAGATGCCAGTTTATTTTTGTAGTTCATGTAGTACACAGCCCGGGATGTCATCTGGTCCCATGGATGCTGTATTCTTAGCTTTGGAGAATGCGTTTTTTACCTGTGTGGCCATTTTTACCAGAATTTGGCAATCTTCCGTATTGAGATCGGCCACTTAGGGGGTGAGAGGGGGGTGAAGTTGGCACTGAATTGATCTGCCAGGATATTGGCAATATCCTTGGGATCAGCATATTTAATGCCATTCTGTTGTAGCTCAGAGCAGATCTGAGCATTGCCATTTAGATTCTTGACAAAGTTATAGATTGCCTTGTGGTTGTCTTTGGAATCTTTGGCAATTTTATTTTCTAAACTAGCTTTGGAGGATTTTATGAGGGATCTCAGCTTCTTACTGAGGCTGGTAAGGGAGTTTTTTGTATCCAGGGATTTTCCTCTTTTCTGCAACAATTTCTTCCTTTTGTTGTAAAGTTTGTTTATGGCAAGGGACCACCAGATTGGCTTCCTTTTTTTTTGGAGGAGAGCATCTTGGTTCTATTTGGGATGGCACGATTCATGCATGAGTGGATGTACTCGTACAGTGCCTTAGTGTAGGACTGAGCAGTCGAACTTTCAGTTCCCATCTGCATGGGGTCATGACGTTTGTATCTTCTGACTTGACTAGCATGAAGTTGGCTTTGGAGAAGTTTTTTATGAAGGTTTCCTTACTGGGGGGTGGGGGGTGGGATGTGGATGTGAAGGGTGATTAGCTTATGGGCTGACCTGACCAACAAGGGAGTGACCATAGGTGTGGAGCATCGATTTCCCATGTTGGTAATGACCAGGTCTAGGATATTGGAGCCCCTGGTTGGACTATGGATTAGTTGATCCAGGGCATCGGAATTTATGAATTCCAAGAACCGTTGGGCAAAGGTGTTGGTATATGAGTAGTTTTCCCAGTTAATGGCAGGGTAGTTGAAATCACCCAGTATTAGGGTGTCTGGCTGTATATTAATATTTTCCAGTATGTTTAGAAAGGTGTAATGAGAATCTTGGGGCATGGTAGGGGATCTGTAGCAAGCTACAATTTGGATTGCAGTCTTACCTAGTGTTAGTTGCACCTGGAGAATTTCAGACGCATTGTGTTGGACAACTAACCTGGTGGTGTGAATATCCTTGGTGAATATGGACACTCCTCCATCTTTAGTGTTTTGATCCTGATTTGGTGGCCGAAAACTGTGATAAGAGTTGTAGCCTGGTATTGCAGGGGTGCTCTCTGGAGCCTTGAACCAGGTCTCAGTTACTGCACAGATATCAATGTTCTCCATTTTTAAGAGTGCCTCGAGAGAGTGCATTTTGAGGTTTAGACATCTAGCATTGAGTAGCATTACCTTCAGATTTTGCATGCTTGTATCTGTTACGGTGGTGGTTTTGTCCTTTGAACTTTGCCTAACAAAGGCACTATAGGGGTGGCAAGAGCCTTAGCCAGTAACCTGAATCCCAGGGGCAACAGGTGCAGACCATCTCTGGCAAAGCATCATGGTCTGTTGATCGTGTTGTCCCAGGCAGACAGATACTGGTTCCCCTTTGAATGACACCAGAAGCTTAGCCAATTGTTGAAATCAATCATTTTGTCCTTATATTCTGGTATCATTCTGGGCGAAGGCGGGATGCTACTCAGGGCTAGGGTCATACCTACCTGGGCCACATGATCTGAAAGCTCTTCCATATCTCTTTTCATGTAGTCCAGAGAGGTACGTCTCAAGTCATTCACTCCAACATGGACAATGACAGAGTCATATTTGTACTTGTTGTGGAGTGACTTGAGTGCATGAGTTATGTGGTGGATCCTGGCACCCGACAGGCAGCTCACTGTAATTTTCTCCTTGTTCAGCCTGGTGAGTGGGACATCAGTGTGCCTGACTATAGAGTCACCTATGACTAAAGTGTTAGGTATGTTGTCTTGCCTTAGTGACTGTTACTGGGTGGCACACTGATGTTGTGAGCTATGTGACACTTTGGTTGTGATTGGTGTTTGTTTGCGTTTCAGCTTCAGAGGTCCTTGTTGCTTGGGCAGGTTACAGTTAAGGGCCTCTTCATATGTGGATTTAGTGTTGCTATGTGTGGGTGTTGGTGGTGTGAGTTTAAAAGGGTTGTGTGTTGCTTGAGGTGTAGTGTGGGTGTTAACTTTCTCCTCTTGACTGTCTAGCACAATCTTGGGTGGAGAGAGATTTGCTTCCAGTTTGGCTATGTAAGTGCATCTCTCACAGGTTGTAGTGTTGGGTGGTAGGAGGAGAGGGTTATCTGTGTACATGAGGCAATTGCTGCATTGCCCCAGTATGCCCAGATTTATCAGGTGGACAGGGGAAATCAATGGAAGCTGACCACAGTCTAAGAAGTATTGCTAGTGAGCTGTGACCTATTAAACCACCAGCCAAAAACCCCATCAGAAATACCCATCTACAGAGCACAGCCTAGATCAGTTCTGAAAGCACCCCCTTTATGATAACAGTTCTTCAACCCTAGCATTATGGACAGTTGGACTACCCCTGTTTCTCCAACACATCTTGTTGACCTGGGTCTTTTGAGAAAGTGTAGCAATGGCCTAATATGCACTGACAACCCCTACTAATAACTCACTCTAGTACAGAGTGCAAGACATGTATCTACACCAAGAATTTTGAACCCCTGCTCTCTAGCACTTGAAGCAGTAACACTGAATTGGCTGTCAACTCACCCTCCACTACTCATACACATAGTATGTATCTAACACATAAATCAACATACATGGAAGTTCTCTCAAAAAAATTACCGAAATACAAGAGACCTCTAAAACGCAAGACTGCTACAACTAACACAGTTCCCACAGCACCAGAGACACATCACCAGTTTCTCACCTACCAAGCCCTTAAGGCATAACACTCATAAACCAATTTTTCTTGTTATTGGAGACTCCATAGTGAGAAACACAAATGTCCCACTTACCAGGTTAGATAAGGAGAAAGTCACGGTCAGCTGCCTGTCCAGTGCCAGTATTCATCAGATCATGTATCCACTCAGGTCTCTTGGCAACAAGTACCATTATGATTCTGTCATAGCTCATGTTGGAGTGAATGACATGATATGTATCTCACTGGACTATATGAAAAGAGACATGATTGAGCTCTCTGAGTATGTGTCCCAGGCAGGTATATTCCTAGATATGAGTAGCATATTACCCTCACCTAGAATGATGCCACAATATAAACAAAAAATGATCAATTTCAATAATTGACTTAGTTTTTGGTGTCATTCAAAGGGGATCCAGTTTTTGGCAGCATGGGATAACATGGTCGACAAACCTCACTGCTTTGCCCAAAACAGTTTGCACCTAGCACCACTAGGCTTTCGGCAGGTGGCAAAGGCTCTTGTCTCCCCAATAGGGCCTCTTTTAGGCAAGATCTCAAAAACAAAATTGCTGACATGAAAATTGTCAATCATAACAAAATAAGGGATACGCTATGAAATGCTAGGAGCTTAAACCAAAATCTGCATACTCTGGAAGCACTCCAGACATTGGAGGATGTAGATGTCTGTGCAGCCTGGTTCAAGACCTCAGAGAGTACCCCAGCCTTGCAAAGCTACAATGCCTTCCACACCTTCAGACCACAAAACAAATGTATGAGAACCAAAAGAGGTGGATCTATATTAGAGATATATTCACCTCTCGACTAGTTAGACAGGACAACGCCATAGAGTTAGTCCAAGTTCAGATTACTGTGGGTAAGACCCCCATTCATGTCATATGGGCTTGAGGCCTACTTGACCAAACTGGAGTTAATCCAAATAGTGCCAAACACTCTGGTCATGGGAGATTTCAATTATCCCATAATCAACTAGGAAACTTACTCTAGCCCTGACTCACTAGCGCAAACCTTCCTTGACTTTGTTAACCCAAATGCCCTGGAACAAATTGTTCAAACCCCAACAAGAGAAACAAACATACTAGATCTGGTCCTCACTATCATGACAAACAGATGCACCACCACAACTGTCAGACCCACATTAGTTAAATCTGACCACAAATCAGTCACCTTCAAACTGGCACTAACACCAGAATTCACAATGGACAAAGTCAGACTAGAAAACTTCACCAAGGCAAACTATACCCTCCTAGGGGAAGGTTTAAATGCATTCCAAGCCTCACCCCCAGCTGAAAGTGGTAACTACACCAAAGCTTACACTGAAGCTCTGTACAATCACTTGTATAAGTGTATAGACTTAGCTGTTCATGAGAGAATCAAAGCCAAAGCCCAAGTAAAAACAAGCCACCATGGTGGACATCCAGCATCAACAAACTTTACAACAAATGCAAAAAGTTGCTGTCTAAGAAAACTAAGAAGAGACCCCAACAATGGAAAAGCACCCCTCCTCAGCCACAACAGGCAAATAAGGCAACATGTCAAATCCTCTAAGGGTAACTTTGAGAAAAACTTAGCAGTCACAGCCAAGGATAACCATAAGGACTTTACATCTATGTACGTGGTCTAAAAGGTAGGACCCAAGCATGTACCGAACTAGTGACTAATGGTGTCACAAACACTGATCCCACAGAGATAGCAAACCTGCTGGCTAACAGATTTGGTGAATATTTCACTCCCTTATCTCTTCCAAACTTCTCTAAAACCTTGCCCCAACCCCCGCCCACGCTACATATCCAAAGAGCAGGTAATTAAAGCCTTGTCTAAGGCAAAAAACACAGCTTCTATGGGACCAGATGGCATCCCAGGCTGTCTTCTAAATAAACTAAAACATGCACTAGCATCACCATTAAGTACTCTGTTCAATCACATCCTATCCACAGGCTATGTTCGTATGGTATGGAGAGCAGCAACAGTTATTCCACTCCACAAACGTGGCTTAGCAACAGACCTGGGAATTATAGACCCATATGTCTAACAAGCCATGGTATGTAGCATCATGGACTTCATAAATAAAAACAGGCAATCTCTAAATCCTGCATCCGACACAATTCATCTTTGTCAAGGGCATATCCTACCTGTTAAACTTGATGGATTTTTTTGGAAAGGTGACCAGGGCCATTGATGAGGGCAAATCTGTGCACACAGCATACCTTGACTTGGCAAAGGCATTTGATCCAATCCCACATGCAAGCATTACTGATAAATTTAGCAAGCTGCATGTAAACCCCTTTGTTTTAAGATGGGTTGCCAACTGTCTCACAATCCAGTCACACACTATCAAACATGGTGACTCCACATCAGAAGGAAGACCTGTCACCAATGGGGTGCCACAAGGGTCAGTGCTGCCCCCCTACTGTTTGCTATATACTTCTCAGAAGTGCAGACCAAAACTAAGGGACTGTAGATGACCAAATTTGTGGACTACTGCAAACAAGGTGCAATTATTGAATCCCCAAATGATGTCAGTATACTTCAGGAGGGTCTTACACAGACCAATGACTGGTGTCATAGTCAGGGTCTCAAACTAAATGTAAAGAAATGCATCATCATTACCTTCAGTAAAAACAATGTCACTTCAGACTATCAAATTACACAACAATACCCTAAGTACCTACAAAGTAGAAAAGGTTCTGGGATCACAGGTAGACTGTAGCCTTAACATTGACCACCACGTGTCTATTGTAGCAAAGAAGGCTTTCTACTTAGCACATTTGATTAGAAAAGGCATCAACTCTAGAGCAAAGAAGGTTATAACCTCTCTTTACTATTCACTAATCAGGATCATAGTTGAGTATAACGCCCCTTTTGGCATGTACAGTACAAAGCACCTGCAGATATTAGAGAGACCTCAGAGGTTTCTAGCAAAGAAGATCAAGAGCCTCCAGCACATGCCTTACATGGACCGACTAAAGCCCATATCACCATACTCAGTATCGTGCAGACTTCTTAGAGGAGACATGCCTGGCTTACAGAGCAATCTCCAACCGAAACCTAATGAATTCACTGTACATAACTTAATCAAATAGGACTAAAGCCACCCATTTCAGGGACCTAGCTTGTGACTTGAATAGGACATGCTGGAGGAACAGATTTGTCTCCCAGTGACTGCCGCATCTTTGGAATAGGCTGCCAATTCATGTGAAGCAGAGCACCTCTATGACTCTGTTCAAAAAGATCCTGGACAAGTGGATGGGGTGCCATACATTCTTACTGAGGATAATGCCCACAACCCTCCTGGACATGGGCAGCCATTACTAAATACAATCCTAGGTATTGACTAGAGTATCTATGGTACTACATTGGGATGAAACAGCTAGCTTTGAAATGACATCCAGGTCAATAGCCTAGTAACCTTCTATGATCCTATAGTTGCAGCAGCTTAAATTGTGTAAATAGCAGCACAGGGGCCCATGTAATTGACAGCGAAACCTCTACTACATTATTGTAGGATAATTCATCCAATTGTTTTCAGTCATGAACTCCCATTTTAACTTCAGAGATGGAAAGGTCTGATTATCTTGGGAGATCATTGCATTGTACCATGTAATAATGGATCTGTGGGGGATGTTACTTGTCATAGTAAATACCTTCAACCATTTAATGATGCTGTATCTATCCATCCCAGCTAACCTCCCCATATAAAATCTTTTCTTAGCTGTTTTTCAGAACTTTTAACAGACTGTAAAATATGATCTATCCCAGGTCCCAAGAAGCATTTTTGTATAAAAAAGGATTTTATAGCACTGTTTTCAGGATCCACTTTCATCAGTCAGGCACAAAAGTTTTTAAAGTGTCCATTCAATGGGGGGGGGGGGGGGGTTGGTAATTAACTTAAAGATGACGGATGCTGTATTTGGTTCTATGTTATTTTTCTTGATTTTTAAGGGACTGCATTAATGGCTTAAAGCTTGGGTATTTTTTTATACAAACTAAGTGCTTTCCCTATCAACCTGGTTATAGAATACATTTATTTATTTATTCATTCATTCATTTATTACACTTGTTGACTGAGATGCTCTTGCTAGGCTAATGCCCCTTTTATAGTGGAATCCCAGGGAGAACATAATAGCCAGTAAATTAACAATTTCAAGGACTGTTAACAAATATATGTATAGATACCTATATATTGCCAACATTGATGGTATAACTTGGAATTCACACCTATATATTGCCAATGTTGATGGTATAACTTGGAATTCACACCTATATATTGCCAACGTTGATGGTATAACTTGGAATTCACTTCCATCTAACCTTACCCTCGAACCTTCTTTAAGTCTCTTCAAAAAAGGTCTCAAACAGTATTTTAAAGAGCACTGGCTTTTCCCTGTACTAACCCTGATTAATCACTACTTATTCAATGCCTTATTTAAATTAATATTGTACGCATCTCTTGCTCATAATAGCTTTCTGCAACCTATTGTTTTTGTATACTATTACACACTGTGTATATTGTGAGTACCTACTAGAGGGCTTTGTAAATATGTCTGACTCATATCTGTTATGTTCTCTATCTGTGTTATCTGGAGCTTTTCTCCCCGGGCCTCCGCTGCAAATGGACATAGATCCAGTTGGACTATCCCTGTCAACAAATGTAAAATAAATAAAATAAATATATATATATATATATATATATATATATATATATATATATATACGGGTCTACATCTGTTTGTTGAAAACACAGTTTGTCGACAAACAGAAGATTTAGCCCAGTTCTGCAGAAGTGCACTTTCGCAGAAGTGGGGTTGTACTTTTCTTTTTTCAGATTATGTAATTTCGATAAAGAAAAGTAGACCCATATAAATGTATGTGTGTGTGTGTGTGTGTGTGTGTGTGTGTGTGTGTGTGTGTGTATAGAGATATATATATATATATATGGGTCTACTTCTAAACACCGACACGACGATTCCCCGACACAAAACTCACCGACGCCAAATAACCGACAACACACAAACCCGACACAAACCCGACAACGCAAAACACCGAACACCAAAACTCCGACACATGGAACGTAAACAACACGCGACACTACATAGCATACACACTAGCCCTGACCCAAACCCTAACCCTAAGGTCCGACACTGTCGCACACTTCACCTACCTGCACCCTAACCCTAACTCACTTACCCACCCCTAGCCCAAGCTCCGACACTAACGCACACTTCACCTACCTGCACCCTAACCCTAACTCACTTACCCACCCCTAGCCCAAGCTCCGACACTAACGCACACTTCACCTACCTGCACCCTAACCCTAACTCACTTACCCACCCCTAGCCCAAGCTCCGACACTAACACACACTTCACCTACCTGCACTCTAACCTTAACTCACTTACCTGACCACTCCTACCTCCGTCACTGTCGCACACTTACTGGGTCGCGATCACACATTACCCTTGTCGGTCTTTCCACTGTCGGTGAATCACCCTGTCGGTATACGTACCTGTCGGTCATCTGGCGTCGGTGATTTCCACGTCGGGGAATCGGCGTTTCGGTCCTTAGAAGGGGACCCATATATATATATATATATATATATATATATATATATATATATATATACACACACACACACACACACACACACACACACACACACACACACACACACACACACCAAATGGGGTAGGTTAATTCGAGCACAAAAAGGGAAATTGGATAGGCTTAAAATGACCCCACAGGTGCAGCTAGCCTAGTACTTACCTATGAACCAATAATGCGTAATAACTGTGGATTAGGTACAAATAGTCATTATATGTAAAATGCTTAGAAAATTATGAATTTACATAGTCAAAATGTTTGAAGAAGATAGATGAAGATAGGAGAATAGAGAGGGAACTGAAGGAGAGAACTAACATGTAATGAGGAGGAAGTGAAAATAATAAGCAAAGTGTGACAGTAGGAG
This sequence comes from Protopterus annectens, assembly GCF_019279795.1. NCBI lineage: Eukaryota > Metazoa > Chordata > Ceratodontiformes > Protopteridae > Protopterus > Protopterus annectens. The sequence goes on along the minus strand of NC_056737.1, from coordinate 1,491,166,571 downwards.
GAGGAAGGGCAAGATGTCAGAATCAAATTTAGTGAGTAATAATGAATGAATGGCAAGATGTCAGAATCAAATTTAGTGAGTAATAATGAACGAATGGCAAGATGTCAGAATCAAATTTAGTGAGTAATAATGAACGAAGGGCAAGATGTCAGAATCAGATTTAGTGAGTAATAATGAACGAAGGGCAAGATGTCAGAATCAAATTTAGTGAGTAATAATGAACGAAGGGCAAGATGTCAGAATCAGATTTAGTGAGTAATAATGAACGAAGGGCAAGATGTCAGAATCAAATTTAGTGAGTAATAATGAACGAAGGGCAAGATGTCAGAATCAGATTTAGTGAGTAATAATGAATGAAGGGCAAGATGTCAGAATCAAATTTAGTGAGTAATAATGAAGGACAGACAAATATCAGACAGTGAATGGTACAGATTAACTGTAGCTGTCATTTGACATAATGATACATCCATGTTGGCTATTGATGTTTTTTAGTCCAGGTGGAAGGGGGTTCTAGAGCTTCATGGCATGTATTATATAAAGGAAATCACCAAAATGATTATCTAATTTAGGAATAGCCAGGAAGTATGGGTATTGCAATCTAAAGTATCTTATTGAGGAGTATTGTGTTATGAGATTTTAAAATCAGGACATTTTTAGAGAGAAGTGTGGAGTATGGTAGTATTTTAGACAGTGTAGTCCCTGAAATGAAGAGTAACAGTTGGTTCTATTGTGAAAGCTGGTAGAAAATTTTGACATTTTGTTGTATAAACTTTCAAGATTTTTTTAAGGATGCTTTGCAAATTCTGGTTAAAGTAGTTGCAGCATACAGACAGTTAGGAAGCTAGAGAGATTGTGCACATTGTAATCTACCTATTAAGGAGTGACATGATTCTATACAGCATCCTAGTTTTGATGTATTTTAGAGACATCATATCTGATATGCTGATCAAATTTTACTTCTTTGTCAATGATGAGTCTGGGCAGCTTTATTTGATTTTCCGGAAAGTGCTGTTTTTCAATGTTATAGTAATTAGAGATTGCTGTATGAATAACCGCGAGAGTGAATGACATAAGTTTAGTTTTATTGGCATCCAGTATTGCTTTTGATGTTGTGAACCAATTTTAATTTTTGGAATGCAATTTGTGTTACAGCTGACATCGTTTTTTCTATAGTTAGTGGTGATTATAAGGATTACATCATCAGCATACTGAATAATAGTTGCATTGCTAATAACTTTCTGTAAGACATTAATAAATAAATGGAAATGAACTTAAGTCCAAGAACTGAGCCTGGGGAAGTCCTACAACACTGGATGCATAAAGAGAGTCCAGGTCCCTGCAGAATACAGCTTGGAATCGTCATTTATATAAACAAGGCAATAGTGGAGCTGTCCCAACTGAGAAGAGACAACCTTATAACAAATGAATTATTGTAGACACTGTCATAATCTTTTGACAGGAATATAGAGACAGTGAGATGATTTTCATTTAAATGATTGTCTATAGTGTTAAGAATAGACAGGAGAGCAGTGTCATTATTATGTCATCTCAAAAACTATGTGTGAAATATAAGGTTACAGTTAGAGAAATGCTGAAAGGAGTTGATTTAAAATACATTTTCTAGTATTTTATGTAGGAAATAGAATAGCAAATAGGCTAATGATGTGATATAATATGACTGTGAGCACCTTTGCGAACTGAGGATGATGTAAGCTTTTTTTTTTCTTCTTTTCCACAGCTTGGGAACATATTGTCCTTTAAAAGATCCATTAATAAGAGTAGAAATGGAATAGTTTGTAAAGTTAGGTGCTTTGTTTTGGTATTCAGGAAGAAATTAGGCTGGTGCTAATGTGGTGGCTTTTATTTTTGTACAGTATCTTAAGAGAGTAGAGAATGGCTGTAATCTAATGTCTTTGTTATGGGATGCAAATATATTGGATTGGTCATATGGTGGAGATACATATGCAGTATCTGTGCAGGTATTTCCATCCGTTTGAAGTAAGGAAGTAACTGCTTTGATAACATATTCATTAATATTACAAGCCATATGAAAATTACTTTAATCTATGTCAAGATCTTGTACAATGGCTATACCTGGTTTCAGAGGTTTTAAGTCAGTGTCTTATTAGTTATGTACTGCCTTCCTTTTTTAAAATATTTTGTGTGCATTTTGTGGATGTTGACAGTGAACAGTTTTTGGCTATTGGGCAGGTTTTTATGATGGCTTTGGTTCAGTCAAAAAATTATTAATAAATATTAATTTTGGCTCTTCCAAATGGAGTATATGTTTAAGGGAATAGCTATGTAGGAATGATGTATTTTATTTATTTATTTATTTATTTTACATTTGTTTACCAGGATAGTCCGACTGGATACATGTCCATTTTCAGTGGAGGCCCGGGGAGAAAAGCTCCACATAGACAAACTTGCATAGATTACACAGAAGTTAGCAAACAATTATAAAAACAAAGTGATTATATACAATGGGTTAGTAGTGCTCCCTAGTAGGGACTCACAATTTTCATGGACAGACAATTAAAAGTAAGAGACATCAGATTGGAAGCAGAGTTTGGTGATGTAGTTACAAGTTATGATAATTGCAGAATATGCTTTTAATTTATAACTTAATTAGGGTTGGTACATGGGCATAGCCAATTCACTTTGAGATACTGTTTGAGGTGTTTTTTTGAAGAGACTTTTGGAGGATTGTAGGGTTATATAGTTTGGTAACGAATTCCAGGTTTTGCCAATGAAGTTGGCAAACAGGGATTCACCAGCAGAGTTATTAGCTTTGTGGGTTTGGACCAGTAGTTTATCGGCTGACCATAGGGATCTTAGGTTGCTATATGGCTTAATAATATTTTTAAGTGAGGGGGTATCCTGAGGGTGGTACAAAATTTTGTGCGCTATTAAGAGTTAATTGAATTGAATTAAGCTGGGCAGTTCTAGCTACTCTAGCTGTTTAAGGTTCTGGCAGTGGTGGGTTCTATAGGTGTAGCCAGTGGCGAATCTCACAATATGATTATAGCTATGGGACAGCTTACCTAGTTCGGATTTGTTGAGGTTTGAAAGTACAGGCGAGGCATATAAAAGAGTAGAGAGTAGGTGTGATCGGACGATTGCAGTCCTAGCCAGTGGGGCTAAAAATGTCTTGTTTCTATACAGTGATCCAAGCTTCTTATTGATGGTCTGTATGGTTTTGTTGACCTGTAGGTCAAATTTGAGATTATCGTCTATGATAACCCCTAGCATTTTGGTGTGATTATCTGTGGAAATAGTGGTATGATTGTTAGATGTGACAGAGAATGAAAGTGTGGGGGATCTCCTAGTGAGAGAGATGAGTAGAAGTTTAGTTTTATTGGGGTTCAGAAGTAGGCATTGGTTGATGAGCCAGTTCTCGATAGTGTTAAATGTATTTTGGGTTAAGATTTGCAAGTCGGATGGGGAGGTGGCGGAGCAGATGATAGTGGAATCATATGTGTATTGAATGCAGATGGCTTTAGGTATAGCAGTGTGGAGGTTGTTGATAAAAATAGAGAAGAGTAGTATTTATGTATTTCTATGTAATGTTTTGTGCATTAGTAATATACCATGGACTTTTGGTTTATTTATTCATTCATTAATGCATATTTAATAATATGGCTATAGTTTAGTTGTCACACATTTTTTATTGCCAGTGCTAGTTTTATATATATATATATATATATATATATATATATATATATATATATATATATATATATATATATATATATATATACATACCAAATGACCATGTAATGGTGGACATGTTCTTTTTTTTTATATAACTTTATTTTTATTGATTTTCACAAAAAACGCAACATTTTCTACATCATTTATACAATTAGAACTTAATACAAGTATAAATAATATAGCTATAAATAACAAAACTATGTACAATGCCCATAACATTAATCTACTTCAATTAAAATTCTTACATTTTATCCAGTAACTTTTTAAGCTTCATCCAAGATAATTTCTTTTGTGTTATTTTGATGCTCTTGAAGCAAGAGTTAGAAGTTCTCTATTACATACAGTTTTGGACAACAATAGAAACTCAGAAAATGAAAGAACTTTTTTGCTTTTCCAGTTTATAATAATACTTTTCCTTGCTATTGCCAAAAGGGACCAAAGAAGATGCACTTGTGTTTTTGGGATATATTCTGGTATCGGAGCATTAAGCAATAACAGCGAGTCTGAAATTATACATTTATCCGACCACAATGCCTTTGTAAAATCCCTGCCAGAAAGGAGTGACAGTTCTGCATTCGAGGAACATATGCATTCAGTCTGCACATATATTTTCATCACATCTCCAACAATTATGACTAGTATTATTTGACATTATAGCTATTTTTGTGGGGTGATATAGCTTCTATGAATATATTTCCATGTAAAAATCTTCCAATAAGGGGATGATGTTGTGTGAATAACTGATTTGAGTATTAATGATTTATCATTTTCTGTAAAATTAAATTTGTTTGTTTTTTCCACATAGTTCCATAGAGAGTCCTCAGGTAATTTTAAATCAGTTCTTAGTACTTCATATAACTTAGATAATGAAAAGCCCATGTTATGATTTGTTGAGTTTAATTCATATAAAAGATAAATTATTTTAGGTTGTAAATAAATATTGGTCACTTGATTACTTTTAAATTCATTTATTAGGTATTTTCTGTAAGTTTGAATGTTTAACCAATCATTTTGATTTATATTGTATCTGGCTCTAAGACTCTTTGCTTTGTATACATCATGTGTGCCTAGGAATTGGTGCCAAACATTTAGACCATTACCCTTTATCTCCATTATTTTCTTCATATGAAATGAGTTAGGGCAATTCTTTGTGTGCGCTATGGGGAATATTAGGATTAGAAAGTGTCTAGCCAAATGGATTTTGTTTACTATTCTTTTAAAATTGTTTAATATATAATTAATACAATATGGTAGTTTCTCATGTTTATTCTCTTTATATACTAAGTCTTTTACTGCTAAAAATATTTTATTATTTTCTGTAAATATGTCATTTATTGCTTCATCTGTATCAGACATTAAAATAGTTTTATGTAAATTTTTCCAGTTTGATGTGTATTTGTGGCTTAACCATTGACTCATAATGTGGAATATAACTGAATCAGAATAAAGGTCTAGGTTTGGGAACACGATTCCACCTTTTTCCCACTCTCTGTAATGCCAATCATATCTTATTCTTGGCTTTTGTGGAAACCATAGAAATTTGATTAGAAGTGAGTTAAGTTGTTTTATTGCTTTTTTTTAGGAGGACTGATAATTAGGGTTTGAATAAGAAACAGGAATTTTGGAAGAATACGCGTTTTATTAAAGATATATATATAGTGACGTTGGTTTACTCCTTGTGGCTGTTCCCTGCTTGTTTGCTGCCTTTTTTTGGAGGTTTGGTCATTTTTTGCAGCTTCGTTGTTATTTTGTATGTCATGGAGGCAGGCTTGGGAACCAACACTTCTGGTGCTTCCGGCGCTTTTGTGGAGGAGGGTGTAACGGCTATTTCAGCTGACACGCGCCAACTCACGGGCCAACTCACCTTGTTAGTTCAGCTCCTAACACCGTTGAGTCAAGGGTTGCAGTCCGTTCTGGCTGAACAACGAGAGCTCTTGAAATTTCTTAAACCCAGATCGGTGGGTTCTTCCAAACAAGGTACTTCTAAAGATATGAACAGTCATCCGGACGCTTTAGAGGATGTGGAATTATCCAACTTTCTAAAAACTCCCACTGTTTTCAGGGAGTTCAGTGACAGTGTTCCTACCGGTTCAGGACATCACCAGTCGGATTCCGGAGTTCATCCAGGTTCTACATTCTCCGATTGGGTTAAACACCAGCCAGCGTTCCAGTTTAATGAGAATCATGAAAATAATCCCCTTGGTGGTTTATCTTTTGCTGACAGTATGCGGACATTAGAACATAAACTTTACAGGTACAAGACTTTAGTTAGACAATTTATACTTAAATGAATGTCTTAAAAAACAGATTGTACCCAAGGGTTTGCGGGTACATAAATATCCAAACAACGTTATTTGTGGGAGTGAATTTCACTCAGACTTGATCAAGATATTTGATGAATATGGCTTTGGGATTGTCAGAGCCATTATTAAAAGAAATGATATAGAAATCAAAACCTTGTTACAAGATATTTTCAAACTGAATGAAATTGTTACCTCTGATTTAAAGTTTACAATTGATGCTGAAAAACGTAAATACTATGTTCTAAGGACACAAGTAGATCAACAGTGCAATATAGTGTTAAACCGGAAATACAGGAAGCTCCATAGGGATATCAAGGAATACCAGGAAGGCAGGCAGTATCCCAACCCACCCAATTCCAGGGGTGGCATATCATTACAGCAGGGTTATAGGGATACCCCTAGCTTACACGATATACAGACTCCTAGACAAGAGTTTCCCTCCCCCCCACCACTACACCCATTTGATGTCGAGACTTATTCTGACCCTGATTTTTTACCCAGGAGATCAGAACGCCTTCATCAGCAGGCTTACAAACAGCAGGGCCAACAACATTATTCAGCACCCCGCTCTCCCCGTCCAGTCGGGGGGGCCAGGAACAGGGGGTGGAGAAGGGACCAGAATCAGGAATGGTAAAGGGTGGGAACATAGAGGTTACAGCTCTTGGAAACTATTCCAAACATACGCTTCACGGATATCATATTTACAACTATAGTGACGCAGTTATCACTGAACTTTGGTTTTCCTTATTTACAAAGGGCTTCAAATTTGTACCTAGTAGAAGCTACAACATGGTTAACACTATACTTGATGTTAAACTTTTTGTGTGTAAGCTCAATCTCCAGCATTTGTTTGGTTCCACCAACATGGGCCCTGGCCTTATGCTAAGAAAATCTAGTACTTACAATCCTCCATTACACCCACAAATTAGTAATCTGGAAAATAGGATATTCCATTTGATACGGAGCAGAGTAGGGAAGTCTACAAACTACTCCAATCTTACACAGGCAGAGAGTATTCTTCTTGCTGAGCTTAGTATTGATTCATCAGTCTGGGTAATGGAGCCTGACAAAGGGGGCGGTACAGTCATCATGGAACAGATGATGTATGAGGCGATGATGCATGATCTATTAAATGACACGTCCAAATACACCATTGTTTCCTTAAATGAGGTACACATGTCATACAAAAAGATTGATTTAGTTATTAAGGACCTCTTGGATCAGGAAGTTATCGAACAGGATCTCTATAATTTCTTGAATAATTTACACCCGAAAGTTCCCACCATCTTTGGGGTGCCCAAAATTCACAAAAATGTCATTGACCCCCCTTTGAGACCTATTGTGGCTGCCCAGGGGTCTAAAACCCACAACCTATCCAAGTTTTTGGATTGGAAGTTAAAGCAGTTATGGGGTAAGCAACAGCTTCTGCTCAAAGACTCATGGGAATTCCTACCGGGGATAACCAGTGAGCTTTATAGATCTGATTTATTGTTTGTGACCATCGATGTGGTGGATCTTTTTTCAGTTATCCCCCCTAGTACAGGGTTAGTCTGGATGGAAGAGGCCCTATGGGCATGCAAAGGCGTTACTAACAACGATGTGGTGTTGGTCATGCACCTATTGGAATTGGTCCTCAACTACAACTATGTTTATTTTGGTGGGGAATATTTTCAACAGAAATCGGATGTTTCTATGGGGGCCAATTGTGCTCCGACCTATGCCGACATTATTCTGTCGGTATGGGAAAATAAATTTGTTTTACATAGTGAATTTTCCAAGTTTTGGATTCATTACACCCGGTTTCTGGATGACATTTGTATCTTCTGGACAGGACCAAGACACTGTATAGAAGAATTCGTTACTTACTTACATTCGACCACTGAATTTTTAAAATTTACACATCAAATTTCAGTCGATCAGGTCAATTATTTAGACGTAACTCTTTACAAACAGACTAATTGCTTCAGTTCTTGCATATATAGAAAGCCATCATTTTCCAATAGCTATTTACATTATTCTAGTTCCCATCCCAAATTCCAAAAAAGGTCTATTGTTAAGGGACAGTTTGTCAGAGTCTCACGAATGACCTCGGACGATTGCAACTTCAGTATTGAATGTGACAAACTTAGCCTGTTGTTTGTTGACAGAGGATATCCTATTTCTTTGATTAAATCGGTTCGTGAAGAGGTTAGTTCAGCCAGGGGCACTAGATTTCATCCCATATTGGGAAGAGGATTTATTGATGTATGTTTGGAAAATACCCCCACCCCTTCCAATTTTACAAGTTCCAATTTGGCATTTGTTACAGCTTTTAGTGTAGATGCAGGTCATATTAGGTATATTGTACAGAAAGAAATGGAGAACTTTAAGGAATTTACAGATTTGAATAACCTTAAGGACCCGACATGTAAAACTGTTTACAAAAGGGGATTCAACATCAAAAATGTTTTGGAACAAAATACTCATGTCAATACTTCAAACCAACTTAGAAAGGGTACCTTTCGTTGCGGACACTGCAAACAGTGTAAATATGTTATCAACCAGGAACATCTATACTTGGAAAGTAGGAATAGGAAGATCTATGCACAGAGATTTTATAACTGCAATTCTGCAGGTTTAGTATACCTGGCTGTCTGTAGGTCTTGCCAAGCATTTTATGTTGGCAAGACCGAGAGACAGCTAAAGAGACGTATCTATGAACACTATTATGAGATTCAAAAGCAAAGTAATACCAATACCCTCTATAAGCACACCTTGGTGTGCCAATCTGCTTTCTTTATGTTCTATGTGTTGGAATCTGTTCCTAAATGCTCCAGGGGAGGACATTGGGAAGCTAAGCTATCACATAGAGAGACATGTTGGCAGATTTTGTTAGCTTCTAACAAAGCTCCGGGTCTCAATGACCTTATTTCTATTATGCCCTATTTGAAGCTTAGAGCTGAAATATTGTAACTGAACATATGGGGTATATAGAAATTGGTATAAGTTATAAGTTTAGAATTTTTATATACACTGTGGTAGAATTAAAACTGCATTGGGTATAAATTATGTATTTTTGAAAAATGCTTCTAAATATTTACAGTGTTTTTTTATTTTAGTTCATTCTTATTGATATAATATGATGAATGAAATTTTATTATGTTTTGTATTGCACTGTCTTTCAGTGTCTTTTATACTGTCTTTAAATAATTAATGGTATAAATATTTTATTTAAGATTCAAACAGATTTTTTATATATATTTTTAAATCAAGTCTATGCTTATACATTGTAAGCTTTAGCAGTCTTGCAGCTTCAATTTATTTCAAGTATCCATTGATATTTATTCAATTATTCAATTATCCTATTACATTTTGTATATATAAAGTCAGGATTTGCTTGTTTGTATTGTGTCTGAGGAAGTTGCATGGGCGACGAAAACGTGTTTGTACTGAAGCGTTAAATAAATTTCTTCTTGTGCTGTTCGCATTGGACTTATTGACTTGAGTGCCTTATAGTGACGTTGGTTTACTCCTTGTGGCTGTTCCCTGCTTGTTTGCTGCCTTTTTTTGGAGGTTTGGTCATTTTTTGCAGCTTCGTTGTTATTTTGTATGTCATGGAGGCAGGCTTGGGAACCAACACTTCTGGTGCTTCCGGCGCTTTTGTGGAGGAGGGTGTAACAGCTATTTCAGCTGACACGCGCCAACTCACGGGCCAACTCACCTTGTTAGTTCAGCTCCTAACACCGTTGAGTCAAGGGTTGCAGTCCGTTCTGGCTGAACAACGAGAGCTCTTGAAATTTCTTAAACCCAGATCGGTGGGTTCTTCCAAACAAGGTATTTCTAAAGATATGAACAGTCATCCAGACGCTTTAGAGGATGTGGAATTATCCAACTTTCTAAAAACTCCCGCTGTTTTCAGGGAGTTCAGTGACAGTGTTCCTACCGGTTCAGGACATCACCAGTCGGATTCCGGAGTTCATCCAGGTTCTACATTCTCCGATTGGGTTAAACACCAGCCAGCATTCCAGTTTAATGAGAATCATGAAAATAATCCCCTTGGTGGTTTATCTTTCGCTGACAGTATGCGGACATTAGAACATAAACTTTACAGGTACAAGACTTTAGAGTTAGACAATTTATACTTAAATGAATGTCTTAAAAAACAGATTGTACCCAAGGGTTTGCGGGTACATAAATATCCAAACAACGTTATTTGTGGGAGTGAATTTCACTCAGACTTGATCAAGATATTTGATGAATGTGGCTTTGGGATTGTCAGAGCCATTATTAAAAGAAATGATATAGAAATCAAAACCTTGTTACAAGATATTTTCAAACTGAATGAAATTGTTACCTCTGATTTAAAGTTTACAATTGATGCTGAAAAACGTAAATACTATGTTCTAAGGACACAAGTAGATCAACAGTGCAATATAGTGTTAAACCGGAAATACAGGAAGCTCCATAGGGATATCAAGGAATACCAGGAAGGCAGGCAGTATCCCAACCCACCCAATTCCAGGGGTGGCATATCATTACAGCAGGGTTATAGGGATACCCCTAGCTTACACGATATACAGACTCCTAGACAAGAGTTTCCCTCCCCCCCACCACTACACCCATTTGATGACGAGACTTATTCTGACCCTGATTTTTTACCCAGGAGATCAGAACGCCTTCATCAGCAGGCTTACAAACAGCAGGGCCAACAACATTATTCAGCACCCCGCTCTCCCCGTCCAGTCGGGGGGGCCAGGAACAGGGGGTGGAGAAGGGACCAGAATCAGGAATGGTAAAGGGTGGGAACATAGAGGTTACAGCTCTTGGAAACTATTCCAAACATACGCTTCACGGATATCATATTTACAACTATAGTGACGCAGTTATCACTGAACTTTGGTTTTCCTTATTTACAAAGGGCTTAAATTTGTACCTAGTAGAAGCTACAACATGGTTAACACTATACTTGATGTTAAACTTTTTGTGCGTAAGCTCAATCTCCAGCATTTGTTTGGTTCCACCAACATGGGCCCTGGCCTTATGCTAAGAAAATCTAGTACTTACAATCCTCCATTACACCCGCAAATTAGTAATCTGGAAAATAGGATAGTCCATTTGATACGGAGCAGAGTAGGGAAGTCTACAAACTACTCCAATCTTACACAGGCAGAGAGTATTCTTCTTGCTGAGCTTAGTATTGATTCATCAGTCTGGGTAATGGAGCCCGACAAAGGGGGCGGTACGGTCATCATGGAACAGATGATGTATGAGGCGATGATGCATGATCTATTAAATGACACGTCCAAATACACCATTGTTTCCTTAAATGAGGTACACATGTCATACAAAAAGATTGATTTAGTTATTAAGGACCTCTTGGATCAGGAAGTTATCGAACAGGATCTCTATAATTTCTTGAATAATTTACACCCGAAAGTTCGCACCATCTTTGGGGTGCCCAAAATTCACAAAAATGTCATTGACCCCCCTTTGAGACCTATTGTGGCCGCCCAGGGGTCTAAAACCCACAACCTATCCAAGTTTTTGGATTGGAAGTTAAAGCAGTTATGGGGTAAGCAACAGCATCTGCTCAAAGACTCATGGGAATTCCTACCGGGGATAACCAGTGAGCTTTATAGATCTGATTTATTGTTTGTGACCATCGATGTGGTGGATCTTTTTTCAGTTATCCCCCCTAGTACAGGGTTAGTCTGGATGGAAGAGGTGCTATGGGCATGCAAAGGCGTTACTAACAACGATGTGGTGTTGGTCATGCACCTATTGGAATTGGTCCTCAACTACAACTATGTTTATTTTGGTGGGGAATATTTTCAACAGAAATCTGATGTTTCTATGGGGGCCAATTGTGCTCCGACCTATGCCGACATTATTCTGTTGGTATGGGAAAATAAATTTGTTTTACATAGTGAATTTTCCAAGTTTTGGATTCATTACACCCGGTTTCTGGATGACATTTGTATCTTCTGGACAGGACCAAGACACTGTATAGAAGAATTAGATTTACTTACATTCGACCACTGAATTTTTAAAATTTACACATCAAATTTCAGTCGATCAGGTCAATTATTTAGATGTAACTCTTTACAAACAGACTAATTGCTTCAGTTCTTGCATATATAGAAAGCCATCATTTTCCAATAGCTATTTACATTATTCTAGTTCCCATCCCAAATTCCAAAAAAGGTCTATTGTTAAGGGACAGTTTGTCAGAATCTCACGAATGACCTCGGACGATTGCAACTTCAGTATTGAATGTGACAAACTTAGCCTGTTGTTTGTTGACAGAGGATATCCTATTTCTTTGATTAAATTGGTTTGTGAAGAGGTTAGTTCAGCCAGGGGCACTAGATTTCATCCCATATTGGGAAGAGGATTTATTGATGTATGTTTGGAAAATACCCCCACCCCTTCCAATTTTACAAGTTCCAATTTGGCATTTGTTACAGCTTTTAGTGTAGATGCAGGTCATATTAGGTATATTGTACAGAAAGAAATGGAGAACTTTAAGGAATTTACAGATTTGAATAACCTTAAGGACCTGACATGTAAAACTGTTTACAAAAGGGGATTCAACATCAAAAATGTTTTGGAACAAAATACTCATGTCAATACTTCAAACCAACTTAGAAAGGGTACCTTTAGATTGCGGACACTGCAAACAGTGTAAATATGTTATCAACCAGGAACATCTATACTTGGAAAGTAGGAATAGGAAGATCTATGCACAGAGATTTTATAACTGCAATTCTGCAGGTTTAGTATACCTGGCTGTCTGTAGGTCTTGCCAAGCATTTTATGTTGGCAAGACCGAGAGACAGCTAAAGAGACGTATCTACGAACACTATTATGAGATTCAAAAGCAAAGTAATACCAATGCCCTCTATAAGCACACCTTGGTGTGCCAATCTGCTTTCTTTATGTTCTATGTGTTGGAATCTGTTCCTAAATGCTCCAGGGGAGGACATTGGGAAGCTAAGCTATCACATAGAGAGACATGTTGGCAGATTTTGTTAGCTTCTAACAAAGCTCCGGGTCTCAATGACCTTATTTCTATTATGCCCTATTTGAAGCTTAGAGCTGAAATATTGTAACTGAACATATGGGGTATATAGAAATTGGTATAAGTTATAAGTTTAGAATTTTTATATACACTGTGGTAGAATTAAAACTGCATTGGGTATGAATTATGTATTTTTGCAAAATGCTTCTAAATATTTACAGTGTTTTTTATTTTAGTTCATTCTTATTGATATAATATGATGAATGAAATTTTATTATGTTTTGTATTGCACTGTCTTTCAGTGTCTTTTATACTGTCTTTAAATAATTAATGGTATAAATATTTTATTTAAGATTCAAACAGATTTTTTATATATATTTTTAAATCAAGTCTATGCTTATACATTGTAAGCTTTAGCAGTCTTGCAGCTTCAATTTATTTCAATTATCCATTGATATTTATTCAATTATTCAATTATCCTATTACATTTTGTATATATAAAGTCAGGATTTGCTTGTTTGTATTGTCTCTGAGGAAGTTGCATGGGCGACGAAAACGTGTTTGTACTGAAGCGTTAAATAAATTTCTTCTTGTGCTGTTCGCATTGGACTTATTGACTTGAGTGCCTTATAGTGATGTTGCTTTACTCCTTGTGGCTGTTCCCTGCTTGTTTGCTGCCTTTTTTTGGAGGTTTGGTCATTTTTTGCAGCTTCGTTGTTATTTTATTAAAGATAGTTTCTCTTCGAAAGTAAATAATATTTTATTCCATTTTATAATTTATTTGTGTGGTTTCTTTCCAATTTGGTTTTATATATATTCCTAGATACTTAAGAATATTATTTTCCCAGTTAAAGTTACTATGTTTTTTCAATTTCGCATTCGTTTTTTTATTCAATAGTAATGTTTCAGTTTTATTACTATTAATTTTTAAACCTGAGATTTTTTTACTGTCCTAATGCTTTTATGATGCAATTTATTGAGGAATCTATATTTCCAATAGTTAATATGATATCATCAGCAAACAATTGTATTTTGGAAGTATAGTTTGAATTAACAATGAAACTAGTTATATTATTATTATTTCTTATGCAGTTTGCTAATGGTTCCACTGCTAAGGCAAATAGCAAAGGTGACAAAGGGCAGCCCTGTTTAGTTCCTTTCAATATTTTGATTTGTTTTGACAAAAGGCTCCAATTTTAACATATGATATAGAGTTTTTATATAGGCTGTTTATTAATTCTATGAAATCTGGGGAGAAATTAAATGCTTCTAAAACTTTGAATAAATATGGTCAGGATAAACAATCAAATGCTTTTTTACATCTAGACTAATAACTGACAATTCTTTTTTTTCTTGTTTGCAAAATCTATTAGAGTTAAAAGTCTGATAACATTATCCTGAACTTTCTTGTTCAAAATAAAACCATTTTGGTCATTTTCTATTATTTTTGGGATAAATTGGTTTAGTCTTTTTCCAAGTATTGAGGGAAAAATATTATAATCTACATTTAGTAGTGAGATAGGACGGTAAGATGTTACTAATTTAGGATCTTTATCTTGCTTTAAAATGGGGGAGATAATGGCATATTTCCATGATGGGAAGATTTTTTATTTTCTCTGAATTCCTTAAAAGCGGCTACTAGAAATTTTAAGGAGTCTTCTGGCAGTAATTTATAGATTTCTCCTATAATTCCATCTAGTCCTGGGGCCTTGTTATTTTTTAAGGTTTTGGATACTTTCTTTGATTTCTTTTAAAGATATTGGTTTAAGCAAACTGGCATTTTGTTCATTTGTTACTTTTTTATTAATGTCCTCATTCAGAAAATTGCTTTTAAGTATATTGTTATCAGGGTTTATATTAGTGCTATTTATTTTTTCATGGTGTATTCTGAAAATCTCCAAAATTTCTTTGAGATCTGCCCCTTGCTTTGGTTTCATTTTTGTGTTATCAGTAATTTCTTTTATGTGGTTGATATTTGCTAAATGTTTTGAATTGACTTCTAGTCTATGTAAGTTTTTGGAATTTACTGCGTAAGATTGAATTTTAAGTTTCTCTAAGTTTATTGCCACTTTGTGATTTACTATTTCTGAATACTTTGCATTTAACGATTTTAATTCAGAGTTTGTTTTAATATCTTTGGTGTTTACATTCTTTCTTATAACATCAATTGTTGATTGTATTTTTATTAATTCATTATCCCATTGTTTTCTTTTGTTTAGATACCAATTTGTAATTCTACCATATAGATAGGATTTTAAGGAATTTTAAGGAATCCCGTAGGATCATCTTAGAAGTCTCATTATTATCATCTATATCAAGAAAGAATTTTATCTCGCTTAGAAGCCATTCTTTAAATCCATTAAGTGTGACAATGTATGCAGGTAGTCTTTGTCAGGTTATTAGGTCTTTTGGTGTGATATTAACCTTGAATAATATGGCATTGTGGTCCGACAATAGGCAGGAACTAATTAAAACTTCCTGAACTTTAGAAATTAAGTCATTAGTAACTAGTACTTTATCAATTGTTGTTTGTGTGCCATATCTATAAGAATAATGAGTTTGTTTTAATGACTGTGGTTCTTTTATAACATATATATCCCTAAGGCCTAGTATGTCAATAAAATTCTTACATTTTTTGGCTGCTGAGGACATTCTGAATTTATCATCTCTAGTGGTATCTTTCATGGTAAGACGACAAAGTCACCTGCGTGTATTATTTCTCCTTTGGCTTTGGTAGTTATTAACTCTAAGTGTTTATTCGCTGTTTCCACTCCGATACCAGGTATCCAGTATGTGTTTACTAAAGTTACATATCTTTTATTAATCTCTAAAACTACTAAGCATAACATGCCATTCTTGTCAGAGTATGTGTCTATAATTTTGGGTATTGGTAATGATTTTTTCCATAATGTCATCGTGCCTCTTCTTTTGACTTGGTAGTGAGATTCCGTAAGAACCGTATAACCATTGAAGGACATTCTATCTAAGTCTTTATTAATGATATGAGTTTCTTGTAGAAAGACTACATCTGCTTTGTTCAATTTCAAATATTTAACTATACTTCCTCTTTTAATAGAATTAGTAAGGCCATTAACATTTAAAGACATACATTTATATGATAACATTTTCAAGGATACAAATATATCTGTTAGATTTTGTTATGGGCAGGTATTTCAAAACAAATAGAATTAACAAAACATACGTAACTATATACAACTCTAAACATGGAAAATTAGATTTCTGGCTTGATGAACACATCATCCAAGCCATCATCTCTAACAATCCTAAGTCAAGTCAACCTTATAATAATGTTTCTACCCTCTGCTGATTACGTCTACAGATAAGCATATTCATTATTTCTTTAACATTGTGTTTTATGTTGAAAATCATTAAGGCTCAAGACTTTTAATAAAACATACTATACATGTCTAGTTACACATAAGATGCAGTTATGAAGTAAATGCTCATATTCCATATATTAGTCAGTGTTTAATAATATGATTGCATTCTCATAGGTTCATAGGTTAGTATTAAGCTAACTGCCCTTGCGAGACATTTTAAGCCTAGCCAATTATCCCTTGTGATACTCAAACCCCGCACCTTGTGTTTGTAAGGCAAACACCTTAACAATTAGGCCACCCTCCCACCCTCAAATTTCTTAAATTTCAACATACATATAACTGACTCAAACAACATTATAAAAAACTGAGACTATTATAAACAATAATATATCTTTGGTTTTGTCTTAATTATGAGTAATGGATGTGTATCTAATTCAAGTTTACTGTTTACATTAGTATTTCATGTTATAGGAAGAATTTAATTAGTAGTTAAGCTTAAGCTTAATTTTCTCCTTTCCTCTGTCTCCTCTCCCTCCCCATTCACTTCTCCTCCACTGTAGACCTATACGCTACAACTGGGATAATTTATCCGAAGGTTAGGAGCATGATGCTTATCATATTTCATTTATGTTATTATATTGTTGCATGTTTTTTAAATTTATTAACTTGTGATGGTCATCCCTTTCCTTTGTTAATCTTTTGATCCCTCTGTATACTTAGGCTTATTATAAATGCCTTTCATCATTCCTTGAGATGTTAAACTGCTAAACTTATATGCTATGAGTAGGAAATTAGAATAGGTGTGTATCTCTTTAATTAGTTAATTTATGTACACATAAAAAATATCTGAAGCTTATTTACATTCACTCTTAGATTTCATGTATTACTTACTATTATTGCTCAAGATATTGGGTATGTGCCTCCAAGGGTTACCATCCTATTGGCTATGTTTCATATTTTAACTTTTCTATAAATCATAGTGTACTGGTCTATCATATATCATGACTTGCTCAATAAACATTTGATATTATTGAATTATTAAACTGTCGGTGGGGTTCAACCCCTTTATTCGTCTCTTTTTTTCTCTTTTTTTACTCTTTCAAAACGAAAGAATAAAACAGTATGTATTTCATCATTTTCTATTACATAACTAATGATTATCGTGGTGCATCAATAGTATAAGCATTGTTACTGGGGAGTTAGATCTATGTGCACTTATGTTAAAGTGTTTAACTCTTACCCTATGACTTCACTAAATATAACTGTAATACTTTTATTCTGAATCTACATACAAAAAAGGAACCTCTCCCCTTCCCTCCTTTCACCCACTCTCTTAGGATGTTTGTCTATTTTAAACTTGTTGTCTCTCCTCCACTACAATGTTTGTTATTGGTATCTTAATGTTTGAATTGTTTCAATGTCTGTACAACACAAATCACATTGCTGAGACAAAATATTAGCTGAGGGGTTTTGTTTTAAAATATGTTTCACTGCAAGCTTTCTTCCTTGAATTAGAATGCCCAAATCCCTCAATCTTCATATTTAGTTATCTATTTTAAATCTTTAAGAATAACATTCATCCAAAGCTTCTACCTTCATCATATCGCCATGTTTAGTTAGGGGACTAAGAAAGTGTTTTAGATTTGCTTGTACTAATCAGTGTCTGCATAGCAATGATCTAACACAATATTCAGATACATAAATGCACTTACAGATTTCTGACAGCGTCCCACAAGCTAACTGTTAGCACAAAGTTCCGTTTTGCTTTTCAGGCTGTGAAATTACAATTTAAGTATTTTAAATTGGTCTGTAACTTTCGCGACTGTATAACTGCCGCATTCCACCATTTTCTTTTTTTGAAGATGATTCTTGGTGTGCGACGCAAGTTCAAAGGTCAAATGCATTGCAGATACAAGTTTGCACAGTCTTGCGCTAACCTGAAGAGCTGACAGGATTTAAAATGCTCGAGCCCTGGTTCTTATGAAGCTTTTCCTAGCCCTAGAATCAACTGTATTTTCGAGGTATGTGAAAGTTTTTCTAAAGCTATTCTTGCTTTGATACACTCATGCATTGTTAAAGTAGAAATCATTGCATATGAAAAAAAAATAAGCAGGTCAATACCAATTTTTATTTTTATTTTTTTGAAAGAAAAACATCATCAACAGTATATCTCTAGAAGAACTCTACCCATCCCAGATGACTGCCACTATACTTTATTTTAAAGAAATGAGAAGAAAAACATATAATGATTCATTGCAGCTGTGACAACATTTACGAGAGTCTCTCCAACAATATACGCCCAAGCCCTAAGTCTCCCTCTCACCATGAATCTGACAGCAGTTCTATCTTTACCAATTCAGAGCTTTATGTCTATAATATAGATTACATTTAAGAAAGGTGTTTATATATAATTTATTTATACCATACACCTTGTTAAATACAACAAACTATATTTTACAGTCCTTCACATCCAACAAGTTCAGTGCACCCATGAAACCACACCATCTTATTGAATCATACTATTAGATATATAAGGGATGAGAACCTAACAAAACGACTGGGAAAAGGACAAAGAAGGCAAATACGGTTACTTAGTAACAGGAACAATTAGGGTGGGGGTGAGAAAGAAGAAGCAGGCACATATATTTACACATGTAAATTATAAGACTTTACCTCATAGTTTTTGTGTTGACCTTGTTTTTAAGGGACTATGACCACTGGAAGTCAGAGATTTTATATCTTATTTCCCTTTAAGTTTTTTAGTGATTTTGTCCTTTATTGTTGCCTTGCCATTATTAGCTTGTCTCTTTAGGCTTGGTAGGGACAGATCCATATCTTCTAATTTGTCTAGTAAGTTGTGTTTTTTGACAAAGTCCATTGCTTCTTCAATATTATTAAAGATTTTTTGACCATCAGGAAGAGTGATTTTTATTCTGGCTGGAAAAAGTAACTGGGCTTTTATATCAGCTTTTTTGAGGTCTTTAATGAAGGAACACCTGTTTTTATTTTTGCTATGGTTACAGATGTATAATCATTATCAAATCTAATAATTCTCCCATTGTCTTGAATAGGATTTCCTGTCCAGGCAGTTCTTAACACTAGATCTTTATCCTGTGTTGACAAGAACTTAACTATGATAGATCTTGCTGAAGATGAATTACTTGATACAGAAGGGTTTGACAGTGACCTATGTGCCCTCTCGATTCCATAAGATAGAGGCTCAGGAAGATTCAATACTTTAGGCAGCCAATTATTTAAGAACAGAACCATATTATTTCCTTCTGACTTTTCAGGGACTCTATAAATTCTGATATTATTTCTCCTTTCTTCTTGACTCTAGGTCTTCCATTTTCTCTATTAATGTGTTATTTTATTTCAATAGAAAATTTATTTGGTTGTCATTCTCCATCTGTCTTCCATCTATTTCATTTACAGATTCCTCCAAGCTTGTTATTTGATCTGAATGTTTTGAAATAATCTCCTTTAAGTCTTCGATTTGCTTCTTACTTTCTTTCTTCATATTTTTCATGATGTTTTCTAAATTGTCCATTTTTGTAGAGGTCTTGTATACTTGTAATTATAGTTTGTAAATCTTTTTTCATTAAGCTGTCTTGAGCTGAGGATTTTGATAGGCTCATGACTACAGCAGGCTGTATACAGTTGTTGAAGTTCTGGCAGGTAATTTGTGAGAAAAAAATCACTGAAAATTCAATTTTTTCCCAGCTGCTAATCCACAGTGGTAGAAAGAGTATTTATGAGGTGGATTTTCCAGTGAATTTAGAAAATTTCCAATTAAATCCTGTCAGAAATAAAATTTATAGGCAGAGCATCAAGAAGCTGCTATTCTCACTCTTGACATCTTGGCCACACCTGTTCTTTTTTTCTAAAGGGGGGCTTGTACTGGGTGTCATGTTCATCTTGTAGACCAAGATGTATATATATATATATATATATATATATATATATATATATATATATATATATATATATATATTCATTATAATAGTTATTGTTATGTACTCTATTGTTATTGCATAAATGTTCAGGTAAGGAATTTATGTCTGCTGTTTAGTTTTAGATGGGTGTTAAAATGGGTGTGGCTGCAATTATTGTTATGTATGAGGCATTTTTCATTTTTATTATATTATGGTAGTTACTAGTTTAAGTTATACAGAAGATTAGGGAACCAAGGTGAAGGAACTAAACCTTCATCCACAGATAAATAAGACATGTTGGCAAGATAGATTTGTATCTCAGTGTATCCCCCACCTCCGGAACAAACTTGCAGTACATGGCTAGAAGGTCTCTGCACTTGCTAGCTTCAAAATAAACATAAACAATTGGACAGGCAGTCTCAAATTCTCCTCTAATCTAGCTTGCACTTGCCACCTTGAGGATGAAGGAAACTTTAAAACATGGGTTATCGACTTATCTTATAATGGTCTGCAGACTGAATGTCTACTACTTACTTATGTACCTTCTGATAGTTTTTCAGGTTTGTTTAGGATTTTTAGAACTAGTAGATTATAATTTGAAATACTAGTTTTCTTTCTCCTTGATAGCCCAGGTTTTTAACTGCATTTTAAGGTTCTGTATGCATATACTGAAAAAAATTAGGTACGTGCCTTTCAGCATCTTAGAGCAAGAATTGTGCACAAGCCAAAAATAATGGGGAGATGAAGTCCCAAGCAGCACAAATTCTAAATACTGCTCTTATATATAAACTTAAACATTTTCTAGAATAATATATTTTGCATTAACATGCATATTCTGAAAGATGTGAAGTCTGAAACTCAAATGTCGCTCTTTATTTAGTGACTTCAGCCCACAAGGTTTCATAGAAAATGTTACATTTTATAAGGAACAGACCAAAACAGTTGAGAACTATGGTTAGATTGTTATGTTAATACAAAAGTATATATATATATATATATATATATATATATATATATATATATATATATATATATAAAATTCCATATTGTACGATCAGACTTACCTTAATGGCAAACAAAACACATAGCACACAGACAAAAATATGATCAACCATATATACGACTGAATTATATTAACACTGAATTTGTGAAAAACTAAGAAAGGAAAACAGATTCCTTTCTGGGTCTTTAAACTGCCCCCATAACACTAGCCTCCTATTCACCTGGAATAGGTTTCAGCAGACAACATATAGAACTGTATATAGTTAGTTAACACTGTTGCACTCTTACAACATTACCTGCTCCTTCTAATTTTGATTGTGCTACAAAACGTCAGCACCCTTGGCAAAGGTGTAGAAATGAATATACTTCCAAATAGTGACATAAAATAATGGCAAAGATCATGTGATATTCTTAGATAGCAAGAGTGTGGGAGCAAGCTGTACAGGGGAAAATAAGAAACCTGCAGAAGAAAGTAATTCATGTTTACTGGATTGGATTTCATTAGAAAACTCCCTTGGATATACACACACACACACACGCACACGCACACGCACACACACACACACACACACACACACACACACACACACACACACACACACACACACACACCTAGAATAACTGATTCAAACATGTTCATTTAGAAACACAGCATTAAAAATAAACTACTAGAATAACTGATTCAAATATGTTTTTAGTGTCGTAGAGTCAGTGAAAGCCCAGAACATTATTATATATTTCTGATGCAAAGGTTTGCCCAAATGGCAGAGACAGTACAGGCAGCAATATTCACTTTATTCATCTTTATAGGCCTGGTAGTTGTGCATGAACTAATAAAATACAGATTCATCATTTTTAAAATCATCTTCCTGACAGATGCACCATAAAACAAAAGGAATACCGAAAACAAGAAAAATTAATACACCAGCTTGGGTCTCCCCTGAAAATAGACCATGCCCATTAGGACTAACCTGGTCAAAATAGATGGATGGATAGATAGCTATCTAAGTATAATACAGTTGTAAAGAAATACAAAACAGAAAAGTGGTAGATAGAGTTTGGCAACACAAAAATGCAAGCTGAAGTCAGAAAAATGTTGAAATTACATAGTACAGCTGGTAACATGAAGTAAGCAAAACAAGTCTTACAAAATTAAACAACTGAGCTGGACAAGAAAGCACCTTACATTAGATATTTATTCTATTAGATGTGAAATCTTGAAAGGTCCATAACTTGTTTGAGCCTCCTCTGAGATGTATGCAATGATTATGGGTTTTAGTTATGCTTATGAAATATATACATTTCTTTAACAAAGAATAACCCTGAATATTTTCATGAACTAAATATTAATAAACAGCCATACTATTATTTATTTAAGGGCACTTTTATATGGCAGTTCTTAGGGTGTAGAGGCTGTAAATATAACTATAAATAGCATGTTCCTTAAAAGCAAAAGTGCAGATGACAGTAAAACCTTTGATGGACCAGAGATAAATTCAAGTTATATTGCTAAAGGTATGAGTCACTGAGCTAAGTGTTAAAAAGTCTTGGGAGAGTAAACCACAGAGATTGTTCAGTTCAGTTATCTAAATCAAAGAATAAAAAGGTCACACAGCCAATCCATTTAGTAAAAACCACAAGAAAAATCTAGCCAAGCTAGAGTTTTCCCTGTGTGATTCCTCAAAACCTCCTGTAACAGAGGACTCTGGGATAATTCTCTCCTCTCCTGCATTTTTACTAGCTTATAGCAATTATTGTACTACACAAAAGTGCTACCAGCACTAAACGTTCTACAAGGAAATAGCTCCAGTGCTTATTATTAATGCCCACTCCTCTAGGAATGTCTAAAGGTCAGTTCCCTGTGCTTTCTCCTATTAACCTGGTGAACTTGGGCATCCTGAGGCAATGTAGCAACTGCCTCATGTACACTGACAACCCTCTGCTCTTACTTCCCAACACTCAGACTTGCAAGAGATGCACTTATATATCCGAATTGGAAGCCACACAATCTCCAGCCAAGACCGGAATAGCTGGTCAAGAGGAGAAGTTCAACACTTGCACCACACCAAATGGAACACAGAGCCCTCCAGAACACACACCATCACTGCCTTCACATAAAAACAAAAAACACACACCCACCTTCGCAGAGGCTCTCAATAAAAATCTACCCAAACAGCAGAGACCTCCAAGGCAGAAATGCACTCAACCACCACAACACAACACTAATCATGAGACAAATAACTCGTCTAAACAGTGTGCAACTCAACCAAAGCCCCTAATGCAAAACAGCATACCCAACACACTAGTCATAGGTGACTCGATAGTGAGGCACACTGATGTCCTACTCACTAGGTTGAATAAGGAGAAAGTAACAGTCAACTGCCTGTCAGGTGCTAAGATCCACCACATAATGCATGCACTCAGGTCCCTCAACAACAGGTACAAATATGACTCTGTCATTGTACATATGGGTGTTAATGACCTGAGACCTACCTCCCTGGACTACATGAAAAGAGACATGGAGGAGCTCTCGGATTATGTAGCCCAGGCGGGTATGACCTTAGCACTGAGCAGCCTCCTACCATCACCCAGAATTATACCACAGTACAAGCAGAAAATGATTGATTTCAACAATTGGCTAACTTTCTAGTGTTGTTCTAAGGGGATCCAGTATCTGCTGCCTAAGATGACATGATTGACAGACCTCGATGCTTTGCCAGAGATGGCCTGCATCTGTCACACCTGGGCATCTGGATACTAGCCAAAGCTCTTGCCACCCCTATAGTGCCTTTTTTAAGCGGTGTTCCAAAGACCAAATTACCACCATAACAGCTACAAACAAATGCAATCTTGAGGGTCATGCTGCTCAATGCTAGAAGTCTAAATCTCAAAATGCACTTGCTTGAAGCACTCCTTAAAATGGAGAACATCAACATTTGTGCTGTAACAGAGATCTGGTTCAAGGCAGCAGGAAGCACCCCTGCTCTACCAGAACTTGGACCAAAGCTCCAAAGGCAGTGGTACTTCCATATTCATAAAGGATGCGCACACCTCCAGACTGGTAGCACCGCATAACACATCAGAGATACTTCAGGTGCAGCTAACATTGGGTAAGACAGCAATTCAGGTCATAGCCTGCTATAGGTCCCCAACCATGTCCCTAAGCACCCTGGAGAATATTAGGGTACAACCTAACAATTTGATAATGGGCAACTTCAACTACCCCTCCATTAACTGGGAAAACTACTCATGTACCAATACACTTGCCCAATGTTTCCTGGAATTCATTAATTCCAATGCCCTGGACCAGCTTTTTCTTACCCCCACTAGAGGTAGCAACATCCTTGACCTGCTCATTACTAACATGGGTGACTGTTGCTCTAAACCAGTAGTCAACTCCTCCCTGGTTAAATCCGACGATAAACTAATCACCTTGGAAATCCACATCACCCCCCCCAAAGGTAACCACCATGAAAAACATCTCCAAAGCTAACTTTGGGCTCCTAAAAACAGAGGTGGCTAACTTCATGGCACCCATGCAAATGGAGAATAGTTGCATGACCACTGAATCATACACCAATGGACTGTACGAACACGTACACAAATGCATGGATCTCGCCATACCAAATAGAACCAAGATGCTCTCCTCCAAAAAAAGGAAGCCAATCTGGTGCTCCACTGCCATAAACAAACTTTACAACAGAAAGAGGAAACTGCTACGGAATAAGGTGAAGTTCCAAGACTGGAAAAACTCCCTTATCAGCCTCAACAAAAAGTTGAGATCCCTCATCAAATCCTCTAAAGCTAGCTATGAAAACAGAATTGCAGCAGATAGCAAAGACAGCCACAAGACCTTCTATAGTTATGTAAGGAATATCCACGGCAATACCCAGATTTGCTCTGAGCTACTGCACAATGGTACCTGAGGCAACAGATATTGCCAATAAACTGTCAGGCAGATTCAGTGCCAACTTTACCGCTCTCTCCCCCACCAAAGGACCAATCACAATACCGGAAAATTTCTAGGCAACCAGTATTACTGCTGCACAGATTAAAACAACACTGTCCAAGGCCAAGAATACAGCTTCTATAGGACCTGACAATATCCCTGATCCCTGGCTGTGTTCTGCATGAACTACAGAGTGAACTGCCACCTCACCTGTGTGCCCTGTTCAATCACAGCCTTACCTCAGGCTTTGTCCCTACTGAATGGCACACTTCTACAGAGAGACTACAGACAGTGGGAATAATCATCCCATTAGCCTGACTAGTCTGATATGCAAAGCTATGGAACACATTATCATGGGCCTAATAAACAAGGATACAGGGACTCTCCAAACTCTGGACCCCACACAATTTGGTTTTGTGAAGGGTAAATCAAGCCTGCTCAACCTAGTTGACTTCTTTATATATATATATATAGCTATATATAGATAGATATACAGATAGATATATAGATAGCTAGAGAGATATTTATATCATTTAAACATCGCCAAAAAATGAACCTAAAATCAATTCAGCACATTCAAGAAATTTTTTTTTTTTTTTTTTTTTTGTGAGGCACCCTTCACATTCATTTCTACTCATAAACAACAACTCACATCTCAGAGATTCCAGTGGGGAAAGGACATGTTCCACAATATTTGATGTTCCAGGATCTCACACAGATATAAGCCTGTAATGTTGGATCAGTTCACTATATGTATCTATCGATATATGAGTGTGTGTGTGTGCATGTGTGTATATGTGTATGTGTGTGTGTGTATATATATATATATATATATATATATATATATATATATATATATATATTTATTTATATATATATATATATATATATATATATATATATATATATATATATGTGTATAGATAGATAGATAGATATGACTCCCTATCAGTCAAGTGAATGCCCATGTTGGCGAAGACCTCAATATCAAGCCAAAAAGTTCAAGGTATTAAACATTGAAGGCTGGAAATAAGCAGGATCCATATTGTATGAGATTGTGGTGTAGTGGGGATCAGAGTACTGGTCTTTTCTTTAAGGTGGTGCAATCTCAGACTTGGTATATATAATTAGCAAGGGGTTTGGGGGTGTAGGAGGGCTTGCCCCCTCCAAATTCAGGTGTTTTATTTGTTTGCACAGTTTTGATGTTTCATGCTTCAAGCTTTTTGGCTCGATATTGTGGTTTTAAAGATACACACACACACACACACACACACACACACACACACACACACACACACACACACACACACACACACACACACACACACACACAAACACACACACACTCACATTTTATATATATATATATATATATATATATAAAAATATATATATATATATATATATATATATATATATATATATAATCTATGGGTCTACCTGATTTAACCAAAAGCTTCAAATGCCGACAATGAGAACACTGACACCAGAAAATCGACAACAGAGAAGACCAGCAGTTGAAAATCCCGATGCCGAGAACACCGACATGTTAAGGTAAGTGTGCGGTAGGGACTTATGTTAGGGTCAGGGTGCAGGTAAGGTAAGTGTATGATAGTAACAGATGTTAGGGTTTGGGTGCGGTCAGGTAAGTGTGCGATAGTGACAGACTTTAGGTTTAGGGGCAGGTTAAGTGAGTTAGGGTTAGGGTGCGGGTAAGGTATGTGTGCGATAGAGACGGACCTTAGGATTAGGGTTTGGGCTAAGGATAGTGCATAGATAGTTGTGTATTTAAGGTTTAGTGTAGGTTTGTAAGGTGTTTGGTGTGCTTGTGTTGTGTGTGTGTTTTTCGGAAAAGGTATTTGTTTTGTTGATTGTCGGGATTGTGTTTTTTCGGGCATGTGAAGTTTTGTGTTTTTGAACTTTCGGTTTTGCGTTGTCGGTGTTTTGGCGTGTGTATATATGTGTGTGTGTGTGTGTGTGTGTGTGTGTGTGTGTGTGCTTGTGCAAGTTATAGGTTTCTTTCCTGTGGTATTTTCATTTTAAAGAGCTGTATGCCTTGAAAATCCAAGTTTTCAAAGTCCTATTTAAGCAAGTAGTAATATAGTTTAGAGTTATTCAGTCAAATAAGCATACCAAAACAGCTGTGAAATTTACCTTTTTATCTTTTGATGACCAGTTTAATCCATGAGACTAGTAGCCTCTTTTCAGGGTAGACCCAATGTGATATTTATACTACTAGAGAAAACTGGTCAGGACATTGGTGAATTTTCCCTACTCTTTTGAATAGGTGCCATGGGATCCTCTACATTCACCAGCTCAAGCAGATGGGTCCACAGTTTAATGTCTCATCCAAAGGATGATGCACACTGGAGTGCAGCACCCCCTTCCTATACTGCACTGCACTGTCAGCAATCAACTTACCTGGTGTAAGAATCGAACCCACATGATTCTGCACCAAAGGTGAGTGTACTATCTGTTTTGCCATTGATACTGAGAAATGTTTTCTCTTTGTGCAAAATTAGAGTTAAGGGGTGTATGTTGTGAAGTCTCTAAAGCTTTTCTAAGCTCTTACTCCTTGGCAGAGCCAGGCAGCCAACCCTTACTCCAACCTTCTCCAGAAGCTATCAGCAACAATTTCAACATTCACTTCATCGAAACTGTTACCAACCTCCTTAAAACCCCCAGCAATAATAACCCACTTTGCTATCTACTCACTAACATCTGCAGTAATTTGTTCACTCTAAAACCTATCTCCACATCCACAAACAAAAACTTCTAATCATATTAAAACCCACAACCCTAGTCATTGATACCCGCTGAACAGAGTACCTGAAAAATCACTGAAGATACAGTAGCCTTCCCATTATCCATATTAATCAATAGGTCAAGTCAAGTAAACTCTGCTTCAGTTATCTGAAAACAAATCTTTCATCCAGCCATGCATAAAGGAGGATACTCTGTAGTTATCAATATACCAGCCAAGTGCTATCCTTGCACAGTCTCATAAATCTTAGAAAAATATGTTCACATTCAACTGCTCCAACACTCAAAGACAGCAACATTTTCTCTTCAACATACAATGGACTTAGACCAAATCACAGCCCAGCTGTGGTCTTGGACTTTGTCACTGCCATTAACTTTAATAGAAACAATGACAACATATTTTCCTCACCATTCTTGGCTTTGGCAGAGGCTATTGATAATGTCTTATATAACAGACAGTACCAAAAACTGCATTGTATGTTTGTCACATTACAGCCTCCAACAGTTTAACAGTTATTTAACTAACAGACACAAAGCTATAAAGTGACGGTTGGCTCTGTCTTCCTGTCACTGCTGGGGTAGCCTTTGACATCTATCTTAGGACTCCTACGATATTTAATATCTTCATAAATGACCTCCACAAAGCCTCCATGCATGTATTGTTCAGTAAGGAGATGACTCAGCTCTCATCTTTATAGCTGATAAACTGTCTAAATTTCAAACAATTCCCCAAGCGTCTTTCCCTTCACTGAAGCTTGGCTAAACAGCTCTCAAGTTTTGCTAGATACTAAAGAAAAAAAAACTGCTTCTTCTTCCCCTGAATATCACATGGACACTGATCTGAATACAGAAATTCAAATAATTATGCATAGTAAGCTGTTAAGTGCCATTATAGACAAAAACCTGTAATTTGACATGCATATACAAGAAGTAGTCAAAACACAAAACATCAAAACCTTGAAATATTACACCATACAAAACAGTCTGTTAATGGATTTAGTAGAAAAAAACTACAGCATCTCCCTATCTACTATAAGCGCTACTTTATGCCTCCCCTATACTTGTAAAATCTCCATGAAAACCAAACCTCCAAGTTAAAAAAATGCTATAACAAAATTGCCATTTTTGCCTGGAACCTCCATCATAGGGCCATCAGTGCACTATCGTCAGAACCTTAACTGGATAGAACTTTCTCATCAAGTAAGCTACTTATAAGTAACTATAGCTCACAAAATTGTATGTAAACCCAAAAAGCATCCCTGCCTAAAAAGTAACCAGAAACATTACCCACACCTCAGAAGCGTATGCTCAACAACCAAAGCCTTAGTATCCTCTCTCAATGCTAATAGCTCAGCAGGGGAAGCCCTTTGTATCATTCCCTTTCCCATGGAACCCACTATGTCTACCATTAAGACTCATTACCAACCATCCACTTTCAAAGACCAATGAAAAGAGCAGCTCAACTTCTGTTTGCTTTGCTCTTTCTCCCCACAGACTAATTCTAACATAAATAACCTTTTTCCTTACCACCATTTTCCCACAATTCTACCCACAAACAGTTGAGCTGTAGTAATAAACAAAGAAGACTCAATTGCAAATAAACCATTCATAGTCTAAATCTCTTGTAACTCCTCCTACATTTCCACCAAAAAGAGGGGGCTTACTAAGGGTCAAATAGTCAGTGAAGCAAGGATGACTTCCAGCATTGACATTTTTATCTCAGAAATGAACCATGTGGTGGATTTGTTGCTAGAGATGGGCATCCTCTGTATTTTATTTTGTCCATCTTAGATGAAATGGTTTTATAATGAACAAATGGTACAGATGTGCTTTTATTGGTCAACTCTTTACCTCAGAGAGTGGTGGTACAAGGTACTGAGTTTAATAATGCAATGGTTATGTCTTATGGCCACAAGTGTGTTAACAAAAATTATTTGTAAGAATTGATGTTTAATTACTGCTAATAATGATTTTAGGGGTAGGGTAGATACTACTCCTATATTTGAGTATCAAAGGAATTACAACTTGAACAGTTTATTGGAAAAGGGGAGTGTTAACAACAAAAAAAAATTATGCTCCAAGAATTCCGGGCTGTCCAGCTGTGAAGTATGTAACCAATGTAAATTAATTTGTACCTCTGACAAAGTGTCCTTTAGTAGTATTGATTTTGTTGTCTCCAGTATTAGACATTACAACTTTAAGATTACTGGTGTCATCTTCCTGGCTATTTGTCAAAACTGTATTTTTTATTATGTTGGTAAAACTATTGAGAATTTATGGAAATGGATCTATAAACATTGTTATGACATTTTCAATCATGACTTCAACAATGCATTAGCTAAACATGCTTATGAATGTAGTAATTTTAGTAACTATAAGGTTTTTGTCTTAGAGAAAATCATTTGGGATCCTAGTGGAGGGGCTTGGAATGATTTACTTGAGGAAGGGAATTAAAATGGCAATTGAGACCAAACCTATTGTTCACTTCCCTCCTCTTAAAAAACGATGTAATAGATTATGAATTTTTAACAAATTTTAATAAGTAACATTTTTGTCACCATGTTTTTCTAATGTTTTACACACATCACTTGTAAGTGCAACATAGCTGGGTGTGATTGCATGTTTATGGTTTTGTGACATAGATAATATTGGCATTTTATATGATATCCATGTTCTGAAGATGTCCTTTGTAGATGAAAATATTCAATATGTATTAAATTTTTTTTTTAAAACCTTACTATAATCTTGTTTGCTGGATTTATTTACTTTTTGTTGCTGACTGGGGAATTTGTTTTTCTGGGATGTTGGGGATTCCATGTTTGTGTTTTCTCTTTGGAATCGATCTCATCATTTCTTGTGCATACTTATATTGTGCAAAAAGTACATTAACACTAATTCTTTTCTTATGGGCTACTAAAACAGAGTCCATTAAGCAAAACCTGAATCAGATGTTGTTTTATAGAAGTTTTGTTATTCTGCATGAATAAATGAAAAATGAAATCAGTAGCTGCATCGTCTTATGTGTTTGTGATGTTTGTGGTCTAAACTCTAGTCACAAAGACAAAGAACAGTGGGTAAAACTTCAAGCATTTTTTAAAAGGAGAGTGATTCTGCAGAAGTAGAAAAACACTAAATTAATGAAAGTAATGGATGATCATTTTTGTTGAATGGACTTCACATTCTAATTTGCAGATTAAAACCTAGGTAGTAAGAATCGTTTTGCAGACCACTGTCTGTGGTAAAAACTTGCCAGTCAGGTCTGAGAATATGATCACTGCTCTTCATAAAAGAATACCAAATTGAATACTTCATTCAAAGTAAATTTTTTTGGGGGGAAAGAGTTGTCTATGCTGACCTTCTAAAAATACTCCAGTTATACTCTGCGGCATATCGCCTACTTGGAGACGATCTCTGCTTAACATACAAGGCCATGTCAAACCCTGAGCTATTGGACATGCTACACTTAAAGAAATCCCAATCCCTCAGAGCCACATGCTCTAGGGATGGGATGAGATATGGGTATGCACTGATTATACATTTATGTCTGAAGAAGTCATAAATATTTTATAAGAATGTGCTGTGTATAATATATATATATATATATATATATATATATATAGAGAGAGAGAGAGAGAAAGAGACACACACACACACACACACACACACACACACACACACACACACACACACATATATATATATATATATATATATACACATATGTGTGTGTCTATTTTGTGTGTATGTATGTATATATATATATATATATATATATATGTATATATATATATATATATATATATATATATATATATATATATACAAACACATACATTTATTCTGAATATAAAATTCTGCCATATCAAAATGAATGAAAATATATTTTGACTTCTATTGAATATCATGCATGATGTGTGAACTCCAGTTCAATTATTCAAACATGTTTTTGTAAATTTCATTGAACACAGCTTACAATTTATAGTAACACAATGTGTCTTAATGTTGAAGTAGGATGACTGCTTTTTAACTTTACAATAGAAAAAGTATCTGCAGACACTGAAATGATGAATGGGGAGTGAATGCTATGCAGGGGATGTGTTACAGATACTGTAACACATGCCCTGCATTGTGAAAGTGCCATATGGCACTCTACAATAAAAAAGTGTCCTCCGGCACATACCTCTCAACCTCTTAGAGCAAAAAGTCTGGACAAAGCCATTAGTAAAAGTGGGACAAAAGCCCAAAAATAGGGACATTTTTTTAAATATTGCTCTTATAAACTTAGAAAGCTGATAGAATGATAGATTTTGCATCAGCATGAATTTTCTGAAGAGTATGTCACCTGAAACTCAAATGCCTGTCAGAATTTTCTAACTGCAGTCTGTAATGATTTAACCAGTGATTTGTCAGAGAAACATAATTTTATGAAAAACGGACCAAAAATATGATGCACAAATGTGAACATTGTGAGAAAATCTGTACAGTTGGAGGCTGAGCTGAAAATGAAGTAATATTATGTAAGGGGTGTGTTACAGTATCCGTAACCCCCCCCCCCCCGATTGTGAAGGTGCTGTATGACATTAAAACAATAAAGAAAGTGTCCTCAGACACTTATTTCATAATTGAAGTGTGATGTTTCATGTAAAATTAATGGATTATTTTTTTTTTACTTCATTGTATTTAAAGTTTAAGCATGGCTGAGTGGGTTTGTAATGAAAAACTATACAGAAATATATAGCTGAAAGCTTCACAGCTGAGTTAGCTGGGTGGTTAGAGTCATGGCTTCATGTGCAGTATGTGCACGGTTCAAATAGCAAGACAGGCCATTCAGCTTTTACATGGAAAGCCTTTTTATATTATTATTTATTTATTGATGTTGCAATTGACATCTGTTAAACAGGGTAGTGTAGCTGGTCCAGAATCCCAGTGTCAGTGGAGATATGAGGTGAAAACCTCCATTTAAACATGTGTCCAATACAGTCACACCCCAAAGTAACGTAATGAAAGCACATAGGGGGAGATCATATAAAGTAAAATGCATACACATACATTATCAATCATAGGTTCATAGGTGTGTACTAGGCTAATGGCCCTGGAGCTTTACAAGCCTAGCCCATAGAAGTGCCCTGCCATCGTGCCGCCCAACATTAGTTCACAGTACCTCTATCAAGTAGAGCTACTGGAGTGATTCATGGGGAGAACTTTCTATTACCTATCCACTCTTCAAGATTTCTCTTGAAGAGGGACAGCGATGTGCTCTGCTTGACATGTATGGGAAGTCTATTCCAGAGCATGGGCAGTCTCTGGGTGAGGAAACTGTCCCTCCAGCATGTTCTGTTGCTTGTGGTAATGAGGTTGAGGTCTCTGGTCCATGTCGTGCAGAGGGATTGGGATTTCTTTAGATGTAGCATTTCTAACAGAGCTGGGTCAGACATGGTTTTATAAGTCAAGCAAAGATCGGCTCTAAGTAGGCGATATGAGACGGAGAATAACTGGAGACTTTTGAGTCTGTCCGTGTAGGACATGTGTTTAATGCCTAGGATCCTCTTCATGAGGTACTTCTGTGGCCTCTCCAGCTGTTGCAGGTGTCTAGTGAGGTACACGCTAAATGAGGCATTATACTCAGTGATTGGTCTAATGAAGGAAGAGTAGAGAGAGAGACGATGACTTTTTTCTTCCTAGATGCAAAACCCTTGGTAATGAGATGTGCCACATAGAAGGACTTTCTGTCCACAGTGGCAATGTGATAGTTGAAGGAGAGGTTGCTGTCAACCTGGATCCCCAGATCTCTTATAAAGCCTTCAGTGTTCAGTGGCTCCCATCGGTGTGGTAATTAGTGCAACTGAGTTTTTACCAAAGGGGTTGATGGCACATTTTTTGGCATTAAACTTAAGGTCATGGTTTTGACACCAGTCATTGGTGTCAGTGAGGCCTTTCTGTAGGATGTCTGCATCACTTAGGGAGCTAATAATTTCTACCAGCTTGCAGTCGTCTGCGAACTTGGTCAGCCAGAGTCCCTTTGTGTGGGCCTGGACTTCTGAGAAGTAGATTTCGAGCAAGAGAGGACCCAGGACTTCTGAGAAGTAGATGCCAAGCAGGAGAGGAACCAGGACTGATCCCTGTGGGATTCCACTCCTGACTGGTCGACAGTCTGATTTGGAGTCTACTACTTTCACACTGTGTTATCTATCTGTGAGCCAATTTGCAATCCACCTAGTGATATAGGGGTTGATGGCTAGTTTGATGAGTTTATCAATAATTCCCGAGTGAGTAATGGTATCAAAGGTCTTGGCCAGATCGAGGTGGGCTGTATGCACTGCCTTACTTTCATCCACAGCCCTGGTGACTGACTCAAAGAAGTCAGCCAGGTTGAGCAGGCATGATCTCCCTTTCACAAAGCCAAGGTGCATGAGGTCTAGAGTTTGGAGATTTCTTATATCTTTGTTAATCAGGTCTGTGATGATGCACTCCATAGCTTTACATCTCAGACTCATCAGGCTAATGGGGCGATAATTACCAGGGTCTGTAGGTGCTCCCCCTTTATGGAGAGGGATGACTGTAGCAGTGTGCCATTCAGTAGGGACAAAGCCTGAGGTGTGGTGGCAGTTCACTTTGTAGTTCACGCAGAATACAGCCAGGGATATTATCGGGTCCCATGGAAGCTGTATTCTTGGCCTTGGACAATGCAGCTTTAACCTGTGCTGCAGTAATGGTGGGTGCCTGGCATTCTTCCAATATTGTGATTGGTCCTTTGAGGGGGGAGAGACGGGTAATGTTGGCACTGAAACTGTTGGCCGATTAGTTGGCAATATCTGTTGCTCAGTATATGAGGTACCATTTGTGTAGTAACTCAGAGAAAATCTGGGTGTTGCTGTGGAGGTTCTTGATATAACTATAGAAAGCTTTGTGATTGTTTTTAGTGTATGCCACAATTCTGCCTTCATAGCTGGCTTTAGAGGTTCATAGGTGAGTACTAGGCTAATGGCCCTGGAGCCAACACAAGCCTAGCCCAAGAACATACCCATTCATCCTGTTGCTGGACGTTAGTTCCTTGTAGCACTATCAAGCAAGGCTGTTGAAATGATCCCCAGGGTGAATTTCCTGTTACCCATCCACTCATCAAGATTTTTCTTGACGAGGGCCAGTGAGATGCTCTGCTTGACATAAATGGGGAGTTTATTCCAGAGTATGGGCAGTCTCTGGGTTAGGAAACTGTCCCTCCAGCAGCTTCTGTTTATTGTGGTGATGAGGTTAAGGTCCTTGGACCATGTGGTGTGGAGGGATTGAGTATTTTTCAGATTAAGCATGTCTAGTAACACTGAGTCCGACATGGCTTTGTATGCCAAGCAGAGATTGCCTATAAGTAGGTGATATGAGATGGAGGGTTCCTATTACCAGATCGAAAGACTGTAATCACGAATACGAAAAGAGCAACACGTATTGCGTGAAATACGGTAATGCCGAACGTCCAAAACAGCAAAAATTTAAATGTTGATGTGTAATTGTTGGCCCGTCTGTGGTATAGCTCCGTAAGGTAAGTGTGCGATAGATAGGACTTTAGGGTTAGGATGTGGGTTAAGGTAAGTTTAATAGACAGGTAATGTATGTAAGATTTAGTGTAGTGTTAGAGGTTAGGGAGAGGTTAAGGATAATGCATAGATAGTTGTGTATGTGGGGTTTAGTGTAGTGTTGGAATTAGGGTTTTGTTAAATGTATGTATGTGTATTATTTACTTTATTGGGTGTATGTCTATGGGGGATGTGTGTGGTAGTTATGGACCTCAGGGTTAGGGAGGGGCTAAGGATAGTGCATAGTTAGTTGTGTATGTGGGGTTTAGTGTAGGGTTAGAAGTAGGGTTTTTGCTGCTTTACTTTAGGTTAGAAGTAGGGTTTGGTTAGTGTATGTATGTGGTTTATTTATTTTGTTTGGGTAGGTAGTATGTAGCGGGTGGTGGGGTTGGCTGACTATGACAGTTCTTTATTTTATTTTTCATTGTTTAGTGCATTCTGAATTTTTGGGGTTCGTGTTATAGGTGTCGATGTTTAGGTATTCACGTAAAGAGTTTTTTGATTTGCTAATATAGACCTGCAACAGAGTATAGCTGTAGTTATTTGAGTTTGTCTGTCTAGGGCAAGTGTTTGAGTCCTAGAATCCTCTTTGTGAGGAATTTCTGTGGCCTCTCCAGTTGTTGCAGGTGTCTAGTGTGGTACATGCCAAATGGGGCATTGTACTCTGTAATAGGTTAATTGAGGGATGAGTAGAGAGGGATTATGACCTCCTTCTTCCTGGATAAGATACCCTTTGTAATGATGTGTGCCACATAAAAATAATTTCTAACTACAATGTCCACATGGTTGTTGAAGGAGAGGTTGCTATCTACTTGTGTCCCTAGATCTCTTATCACACCTTGGGAGTTGAGAGGGCTACTGTCGATGTGATAGTTCATGGGCACCAAGTTTTTCCTTAAGGGGATAATGATGCACTTTTTGCCATTGAGCTTAAGACCATTGTTCCAGCACCAGTAGTTTGTGTCCAGTGAAGCCTTTTTGTAGGATGTCAATGTTAGGAGTCAGTAATGGCTCCCAGTTTGCAGTGGTTTGCAAATCTGGTCAACCAGAGTCCTTTGGTTTTGACCTGAACTTCAGAGAAGTATATACCAAACAGGAGGCGACCCAGGAATGGTCGTTGTGGCACTCCACTTGTGACTGCCCAGTAGTCTGATTTGGAGTCCGCTACTTTCACCATGTGGGTTCTGTCCATGAGCCAGTTGGCTACCCATCTTATGATGTAGGGGTTAATGCCTAGGTTGGTTAGTCTGTCAATGATCCCTGATTGGGGGATAGTGTTGGAGGCTTTGGCCAGATCGACGTAGCCTGTATGAACTGCCTTGCCTTCACTGACCACTCTGGTGACAGATTTGAAGAAGTCTATCAGATTGAGCAGACATAATCTGCAATTCACAAATCCAAACTGTGAGGGATCCAGAGTTTGAAGGTTACCTATATCCTTATTTATGAGGTCCGTAATGATGCGCTCCATGGCCTTACAGATCAGTTTTGTCAGGCTGATGGGGCGGTAGTTCCCTGGGTCAGTACTCACTCCCCCTTTGGGGAGAGGAATGACTGAAGCAGTGTGCCATTTGGTGGGGACAAAGCCTGAAGTGAGGCTGTGGTTGAACAGGGCACTCAGGTGAGGTGCCATTTCCCTTTGCAATTCATGAAGCACGCAGCCAGGTATATTATCACATCCCATGGAGGCTGTATTTTTGGCTTTGGATAGTGTGGCTTCTACCTGAGCAGCCATGATATTAGGGATTTGGCATTCCATGGGTATTGGGATGGGCCCTTTTGGGGGCGGGGGGTAAAGTTTGCATTATCCCCGTCTACCAAATTGTTGACAATATCTGTTTGTTCGGTATATGTGGTGCTATTGTGCAGTAGCTCAGAGCACCCCTGCGTATTGTTATGCAGGTTCTTAAAGAATGCCTTGTGGTTATCTTTAGCATCTGTTGCAATTTTGTTTTCATAACTAGCTTTAGAGGCTTTAATAAGGGATCTCAGCTTTTTGCTGAGACTTACAAGGGAATTTTTCCAGTATTTGGGGCTTGGCCGTTTTCTGCAACAGTTTTTTTTCTTCTGTTGTAGAGTTTGTTAATGGCAAGGGACCATCAGATTGGCTTCCTTTTTTTGGAGGACATGACCTAGATTCTGTTAGTGATGGCCTGATTCATACACTTGTATAAATGCATATACAGTGCCTTGATGTATGAGGCATGATCATGCATCCTTTCCCTGTTTGCATGGGTGATGTGAAGTTTGACACTTCTGTCTTTAGAAGCGCAAGATTGGCTTTGGAAAAGTTTTTGAATGTAGTTTCCTTCATGGGGGTGTGGGTGGGATTTGTTATCAACTGTGATTAACTTATAGTCAGATCTGACCAGGGAAGAGTTGACCACTGGTGTAGAGCAGTGGTCTCCCCATGTTTGTGATGACCAGATAGAGAATGCTTCTGCCTCTGGAGGGGGTGAGAATTAATTGGTCCAGGGCATTGGAGTTAATGAATTGCAGAAATCGTTGGGCAAATGAGTTGGAACAGGTTTAATTTTCCCAGCTAATGGAGGTGTAGTTAAAGTCTCCCAGTATGAGGGTATTAGGTTAAACCCTAATGCTTTCCAGAGTGTTCAAGAAAGTGGAGTGGGAGTCTTGAGACATAGTGGGGATCTATAGCAGGCTACAACCTGGATTGCCTTTTTATCCAGTGTTAGTTGTGCCAGAAAGTATCTCTGATGCATTATGTTTGGCTACCAGTCTGGAGGTGTGCATGTCCTTTATGAAGATATATACACCACCTCCTTTGGGGCTTTGGTCCACATCTGCTTTGGGGCTTCAGTCAAGGTTTGGGGGTCGAAAGGTGTGAGGATTTGATGAGGGATCTCAGCTTCTTGTTGAGGCAAATAAGGGAGTTTTTCCAGTCTTGGGACTTCACCTTTTTCCTGCAACAGTTTCTTCCTTCTATTGTAGAGTTTATTAATGGCAGGGGACCACCAGATTGGCTTCCTTTTTTGGAGGAGAGTGTCTTGGTTCTGTTGGGTATGGCTATTTCCATGCATTTATGTACATGTTCGTACATTGCATTGGTGTATGATTTGGCAGTCATGCAGCTATTTTCCATTGGCATGGGTGCCATGAAGTTAGCAACCTCTGTTTTTAGGAGCCAAACGTCAGCTTTGGAAAAGTTTTTCAAGGTGGTTACCTTTGCAGGGGGGTGTGGGTGAGATTTGGATTTCCATGGTGATTAGCTTATGTTCAGATCTGACCAGGGATGGATTGACTACTGGTGTAGCGCAATGGTCACCCATGTTAGTAATAACCAGGTCAAGGATGTTGCTTCCTCTTGTGGGAGTCAGAATGAGCTGGTCCAGGGCATTGGAATTGATGAATTCCAGGAAGCGTTGGCCAGTGTATTGATGCTTAAGCAATTTTCCCAGTTGATGGAAGGGTAGTTGAAGTCTCCTAGTATGAGAGTGTTGGGTTGGACCTTGATATATTCCAGGGTCCTTAGGAACATGGAATGAAAGTCCAGGGACATGGTTGGCAACATATAGCAGGCTATGACCTAGATCGCCATCTTACTCAATGTTAGTTGTACCTGAACTATACACGATGCATTATTTTGAGTAATTAATATCCAATTCTAATTTTTTAAAGGAAAATGTTGTTTGGCCTTAGCTCAGTTCAGGTAAGTACTGCTAAGCCAAGCTAAGCAATGCTTAAACAAGACCTGTCTGAGCAGTACTTAGCAATGCTTAGCTCTGCTTAGCTGGTTTGAGCATTGCTAAGCAGTTCCATTCTAAGCAGTATTCAGCTCAGCTTAGCGGATTTGCACACTGCCAAGCACTGCTCAGCATTTGCTACTTTAAGCACTGCTCAACTCAACCTAGCGGGTTTGCACACTGCTGATCTGTGCTTAGCATTTTTGAAAATGCTCCAGTGATGGTAAAGGGTGGGAATATGGCCTTATTTAAACTGCACAGGTGGGAATACAGGCAGAACCTGTTAGAGTTTGATCCCCGTAGGAACTATGCAAGTGCTGGTGAAGGAGCACACTTTTTTTTGGGTGCAGCACTGGGGCATATTGCTGTCCAGCATCATGGCTGGGGTCATTGTTAACAACCATGATGACACACTGCTGCAGGGCCAGTACCAGGGCTCACAATACAAGTCTGAGGCCTAGGAATGTCTGGCATGAGCTCACCAATGCTACAGGCATCCCCCGCACTGATGAGCAGGTCCGTTAACATTATGATGACTTAAAATGCAGCAATGGGGGTGCTCTTGGCCCAGTGGATCTAAGATACTCGGGAGCAGAATGCCTCAGAAGTATGTAAGTATATCAAGCATTGCTTTATCAAATTTTAAAATGAATATCTGACAGACAGATATGCATAATTGTGTGCTTTCTCCCCACAGCTGCAGGGGAGAGGGATCGTAGGCCCACGGTGGAGGACTGCTGAGGCTGTGCCAACAATGTGGTGAGTACAGATATAACTTGCAATATAGATATATATATATATATATATATATATATATATATATATATATATATATATATATATTGCAGTAAATAAGAAAGTGTAATTGTTTACTGCCATTAGGTATAGTGTGTTCTGAGTGTACTGAACAATGTGTTTTTAGACCAACATTGATATAAGTGACTAATGCCAGGTACTGTGTAATATAGATGAAGGTAGCAAACAAGGTACTATTGATGAAAGAATGCTAAAACTGTAGTAATACTATGTAGGAATGAATCTGTTAATAAATTATACCGTGCTTCCTACTTTGAAAGTAATAACTGTAAAACTAAGAAAAACTGTGCACAAACTAGCGAAAAAGGACTTAGAGCCACAAAGGATCACTCCACCAGAATGACCTTAATGCAATTTTATTATTTTAATACAAAATATCACGACAGCGTTTTCGCTACTCTAACAAGGTAGCTTCTTCAGAGGCATTGGAAAGAACACCAAAAGTGCGCTCTTTTTAAAATCTTCATGACAATGCAGTTACATCACTTCCTGTTATAATTTTTGTTAGTAAATAAATAATAAATAGTTTATTTGATTAAACAACAAAGTGGTTCAAAACCACAAAATATCTATGTTAGCCTTAAGCAACTGCTGCCCTTAAAACACAAATGTATTACGTCTCACAAAATTGAATAACTACTAGAATTTAAACTAGACATTATAATAAAAACATATATGACCACGCACTTTAAAAAGGTAATTAATAACCCTATAATAGTTGAAAAGACTATCACATATCCAAAATGAAATAAGAAAGGGGCTGGAAATCGCTGACCAATAAAATTGCGTTAAGGTCATTCTGGTGGAGTGATTCTTTGTGGCTCAAAGTCCTTTTTCGCTAGTTTGTGCACAGTTTTTCTTAGTTTTACAGTTCCTTTATGGCTTCAGAGCCCATGGAGAGCCCTGCCAGTCCTAATATTTTTGGGTCGAGCAAACCTAACAACGTGGATATACCTAACTTGTTGCTCACGTTAACTCAAAGAATCGAAGCAATGAACGAGCGGCTGACTTCTTTCGAAAGAATCCACCCTGTATGTGTCCTTGGCCACCCGGATACTACCATTACTGGAGCTGGTGTCAGTGGAGTGCCTGGCGGCACGCAAGACTCTATTCCAGCAGAGCAACCACTGAGAACGGCTGCATCTACAACAAGAACTTTAGTTACTGAAGCTTCCAATTCACAGATGAACACGCAAAGTGTTATGAACGGTCGGGATGATGCACTTATGGGCGCTGCATCTATATCCGAATGGATTCAGAATACAGGTGACTTTCTGTTTTTTATCAAACCTCTAGAAGATGCTACGCCGGTGCCGAACAATTCTGAGTCAGTTAACCGTTCTGAGTCCTTTTCGGACAAACTAAAACTTTTGGACACTAAGACTTTTAAGCTAAGGAAATTGCAGCTTGAAGTTGCTTACTTCAAGCAATGTTTAAATGAAGGTATTATACCTAAAGGTTTAAGGAACGGTTTTTCTCCTTCAAATTTGATTAACAGCAATGATTTTTTGTCTGATTTAAAGACATTTTTTCAAAAACAGGGTATGCAATTAATAGAATTGTTAGTGAAACACTATTCCATTTGCATTGATGGTTTGATTAAAGATGTGCGTTCATTAGATGAAGAAATCAAAACCAATGTTACTTTTTATAAATTTAAATTTGATTATGCCCGTATTTTTTCGAGTATTGACACTTACTTGGTTAAAATTAAAACCAATAAATCTAAGAAATTATATAGGGATAGACTGGCATACTCTAATGACAAAACTTTCCCTAAATTGTGTGCCAATAGTCAGGCTGCAGGTAGGGATGATTCGCTTGAGCATACTGACAGAGAGGATATTGTAGGTACTGGTAATATTCCAGACCACAATTCTAATGCTGAGAGTGAACGCCCCCTTAGGAGAAGTAACAGAAATAGGAATAAACAAGAAAAGAATGGGGGTTTTAATGAAACATCTGCCCCTAGTTACAATTCAGGCTCTAACAGTGATGCAAACACAGACAATGCTTTTTTAGGGAACAGGAACAATCAAACCTGACGGAGGGGGAACAGG
This sequence comes from Protopterus annectens, assembly GCF_019279795.1. NCBI lineage: Eukaryota > Metazoa > Chordata > Ceratodontiformes > Protopteridae > Protopterus > Protopterus annectens. The sequence goes on along the minus strand of NC_056737.1, from coordinate 1,491,124,416 downwards.
AATTGGAATCTTTGAGTGCTAATGTATCTAGCACCAATAATGTTACCCCTACTATTTTATCAAACGAACGGGGTGATTTTACGATTTATAATTTCTCTTCCCTCCATTTAGAACCTGAGCTTGTTGAACTTTTATCTTTAGGTAACACTTTTGTTCCATCTAGAAAATGTGACGTTGCTAGAGTACTGCTGGACCTGAAATGTTATGTTAGAAAACTTAATTTAAAGCTATTGTTCAATGACTCAATAGGGTTTAACACCTCTAAATTAAAACTTTCAAGTGTGTTCAACCCGCCTTTACATGTGGCATTAAAAATGTTTGAGTGCGCATGTGAATTGGATATTAGATATATGGATAAGGTTTCTGCTCCAATGCCTAACCACTTCAATATTTCTAAAGAACAGCCAAATAGAAAGACGGTCCAGGGCAAACACCACCTGAAAAATTAGTGGAAACGTGCCAAAAGCAGCTTATAATAAAGGCTCAATGCTCAATTCCAAAACGGTTAATTTATTAACGCCACACAATTTCCAAACGTTTTCGTCGAACATATGACTTCATCAGACAAGGACATCATAAAATGCACCAGTTTAAATACTAAGTTGATTGAACACTTAACTCCAATTAATTAATTACAGCACATTTAAAGGCACAAAATAAATATCATAAAATCCTGCTCATTTACACTGTTGCATAAACTGATTTTAAAACTCACCATAAAACAAAATATATAGAAATTTACATGTATAAATATTTAAAAACACAAATAATATCGCATACCATGTCTAAGTATAGTATAAAATGTAAAAATATACATTTCAAATCCTGTTAGATTTAAGTTTTAAATATGGAATGATGGACACAGAATCATTAATCCCAGGAAATCTGTGAGCTTCTAGCAAAATTTGCCAGTATGTTTCCCTATGGGATAACATTACCTCCCAGGGTCCACCTCTGGCTTCTTTAGAAACAGAATCCAGTACAAAGAAGGAAAAAATTCCTCCAGAACATGTAGCAAGGTGCTTGTAAAGTGCGTTATTGGTGTCACAGTTTTTCATATCATAATAATGCTCGTATATCCTTCTACGGAGTTGCCTTTTGGTCTTCCCTACATAAAATGCCTGGCATGCCTGGCACACCGCCAAATAGACAACCCCGTAGGATGAACAATTGTAGAATTTTCTGGAAATTATCCTCCTACTTCTACTTTCCAAGTACACAAATTCTTTATTAAAAATGTATTTACACTGTGAACACCGTCCACACTTGTAAGTCCCTATACGTGAACTTTCCTGATTGGATGATTTACTGTCCTGCTCCAAGATTCTTTTAATATTAACACCTTTCCTATATACAGTTTTAAAAGTAAAATTCTTGAATCTACCAAGGTCTGTTAATTCCTGAAAGGACTTGAATTCATTATTTATAATCCTACTAATACTACCAATGTTACTACTAAAATCAGTGATGTACAGTAACTGATTACTATAGAGGTCTGTCTGGTTATTACCCAGCACATTATTCGAAAAACCTTCCCCCAAAATGGGCTTGAATCTACTAGTTCTACCTTTTAACACTTCTTCCTTAACGGAATCTATCATGTATCTGGGGTACCCCCTCTCCAAAAACATCTGAGACAACTTTTCACACTCAGTATTAAATAACAGGTCCTGTGAGGTCATACGGGAGGCCCTAACGAACTGTCCCTTAACAATACCTCTCTTTTGGAACCCGGGGTGTGAACTAGAGAAATGCAAATAACTATTGGAAAAGGTCGGCTTCCTATAAACTGTGGAAATAAACCCTGTTTTATCTTTAGTTAACGTTACATCCAAGTAGTTGACATGTGCCTCAGATATCTTGTAAGTAAATTTTAAAAAGGTCGTTGTACCCCCAATATAAGTAATAAATTCTTGAATAGTCTCTGCTGGGCCTACCCAAAAAATGCAGATGTCATCCAAAAACCTGGAATAATGTATCCAATTTTTTTCATAACCACTATTGTGGACAAATTTCTTTTCCCATACGGCCATGATGATATCTGCATAGGTCGGCGCACAGTTGGCCCCCATGGATACCCCCTTTATTTGTTGGAAGTATTCACCCGCATAAAAAATATAATTGTTTTTTAGTACTAACTCTAACAACCCGATGATTGCACTCACATCATTGTGACAAATCCCAGCACATTCCCATAATGCCTCCTCTAATCATTCCAATCCTATGTCCGTAGGAATTGCTGAAAACAAATCAACCACGTCTATGGTTAGGAACATAAGGTTTGGCCTGCACATGTCATTAGTTATACTGCGCAAAAATTCCCAGGAATCTTTAAGTAGGTATGAATCTCTCCCCCAAACTTGTTTGAGTTTCCAATCCAGGAACTTAGAAAGGGGATGTGTTTTGGAACCTTGTGCTGCCACGATAGGCTGGAGTGGTGGATTCTCCACACATTTATGGATTTTAGGCACACCAAATATTGTGGGCACTTTAGGATAGTTGTTTTCTAAAAATGAAAAAGTGTCAAATTCAATAATTTCCTGATCTAACATGTCTTTTATGGTCAAATCAATTTTTTTGTAGGACAAGTGTATTTCATGAATGGAGGTTAAAGTATATTTGTCAGTATCATACAGAATTTCCCCCATTTTACTATCATACAAAACCTGACTCATAAAGACTGTGCCCCCTCCCTTATCGGGTTGCATCACTCTAATAGTGTGATTATGTGCTAGGTCGTACAATATTTTCATTTCATCTTCACTTAGATTGTTGTCAAAATTTACATGAGATAATTCCTTGCGTATCTCCTTTTCAATTCTATTCTCTAGGTTAGCGAGCTGGGGATGCAAAGGTGGGTTAAAAGTACTAGATTTTTTTAAAAACATACTAGGAGCCACTGGCCCATCACCAAACAAATTTTGTAGGTTAAGTTTCCGAATAAACATTTTGAGATCAAGTATAGTATTTACTAACTGGCTACCTCTAGCTGGTACAAATTTAAAGCCTTTGGTAAATAAATCAAAACAGGCCTCAGTTACTGGTACATCACTATAGTTGTAAATGTGGTATCCCATTTTACTATACACCTGATACGCCCCAATATTCACGACAGAAATTCCTTTATCTATTGCCATGCCTGATTCCTGCCTCTCCCTCTCCCCCGATTGTGATTGTCCCTCCTTTGGGAAAAAATTGGATATACAGGGTATGTAGTTCCCCCTTGTTGATTCTGGATACGTTCGGATCTTCTTGGTAAAAAATTCTCATCAATTTGTTCCCCCGTGTTGGTAGGACCATTGTCTTCCCCTAGAATTGGTGTAGATGGTATTACATCCTCCATAGGTACTGTGTCATGGTTTGACTGAAAATCCTTGGAATATATGCCTCTAACATGTGGTGGGTTGGGGTATTGTCTACCCTCCCTGTATTCCCTAATATCACGATTCAACTTGTTGTACTTCCTTTTGGTAATTGTATCACAATGTTTGTCAATATTTTTATGTATTTCATAATACTGGGCTTTATGCATTTCAACCTGGAACAGCAAATCACTTATCCTCATTACATTTGAAAATTTGTTCCGTTAAAGCTTTTATCTCACAATCGTTTTTTTTAATTATAGCCCTAACAATATCAAATCCACATCTATCAAATGCCTCCAGTAACTCCATATGGAATTCGCTACCATGTACAACATTGTTAGGGTACTTGTGCACCCTTAAACCCTTAGGCACAATTCTTTTCTTAATACATTCAGTTAGATATAAATTGTCCAAAACAAGTGTCTTGTACCTGTACAGAGAGTCCTCTAAAAATCGCATATTGTCCTGAAAGGAGTAACCTTCGGTAAAAGTATTCTGTGGATAGTCCAAGGAAATAAAGGCAGGTTTAGCATTAACCCACTCAGAAAAAGAAACTGAACCAGCCGCTGAATCCTGCGAGGGTCCAGGTTGATGGCAAGGAATAAAAGAATCCGAACGCCTTCCCCGAAGTACAGCTGGTGTGTCCAGAAAAGCTGCAGCTTCCTGATGATTAGACGCTTCCGTCAACGGCTGCTGACCAGAACCATTTCCAACTGCAACTGCGGGGGGAGCCGCAGACGATGTCCCGGAATGAGACGTTACAGCTTGCAAAACTTCTTTTTGTTGTAAAATAATGGTTTGGAGACCCAAACCAATAGGAGTTGAACCAACTGTGTGAGCTGGCCCGTAAGCTGAGATAAGTCACCAGCTGCACCGCCCGCACCGGTACCACTACCTTCATACGTGGGTATGCCCAGACCCTGTTCCATAGCACCAACAACAATGCCAAAGACAAGAAACAAAACCAGCCAAATAGAAAGATGGTCCAGGGCAAACACCACCTGAAAAATTAGTGGAAACGTTCCAAAAGCAGCTTACAATAAAGGCTCAATGCTCAATTCCAAAACGGTTAATTTATTAACGCCACACAATTTCCAAACGATTTCTAAAGAACAACTGTTAGCTCTTAACAAACTGCGAGCATCAGCGGTTAGAATTATTAAACCGGACAAAGGGGGTGGATTAGCCATTTTTGAGCAAATGGATTATGTTGAGAGAATGCATAGGGTATTGGATTCTACAGCTTATGAAGCTTCTTCTGTCAATGAAATGAATGTTTGTGCCAGCAGAATTAGAGGTTACCTTAGAGACCTTTTTATTAGTGGCAGAATAGATTTAGACACCTTTAAATACGTTGACATTTTGACCCCTAAGACCCCTGTCATGTTTGGCATACCCAAGGTTCACAAGAACTTGGGAGACCCCCCAATGAGGGCCCTTATTGATGGGAGGTCATCAATATCTTACCCATGTTCAAAATACATCGATTCCTTGCTCTCCAAGTATGTCGAACTCATCCCTAGCATTTGTAAAGATTCCTGGTCTTTTTTATCTAACTTGAATGATATAAGGTTGGAGGAGACTACTAACTTTCTTACCATCGACGTAGTTGATTTATATACCTCCATCCCACACCAGGAAGCGTTGGAATGGGTTGAACTACTTTTAAATGAGCTTGGGGCCCCTAAAAATGACATTAACAATGTCACTGAATTGTTAGACATTATTTTGTCTTCCAATTTCTTTATGTTTGAAAAAGACATTTACATTCAGAAACAAGGTGTAGCCATGGGCTCACCTTGCAGGGCCGCAGTGGCTAACTTATTCATGGCCTATTGGGAAAGGCATTTTGTCTTTAACAACATAGAGTGGAATGAGAAGCTTGTCTTTTATACACGATTTTTAGACGATGCCTTTATCCTTTTTAAAGGTGACTCCACACTAGCACATTCATTTGTTGAATATTTGAATTCAACGACAACCTTTCTAAAATTCACTTATCATTTTGATACGGACGTGATTGATTACCTTGACGTCAAATTGTCAAGGGTGGCTTCATCTTGTAGTTTCAAATCTGTTATTTTTAGGAAAGACACATATGTTAATTCCTTTCTCCATTTTACGAGCTCACACCCTTTCAAACATAAAAAAGCCATAGTGATAGGCCAATTAGTGAGGGCAGTAAGAATGTGTAGTGACTTGAATGACTTTTTACAGGAAGGTGTATATTTGAAGGAGCTTTTCCTTAACCGTGGATACCCTCAGTGTTTGGTTGACGATTTACTGAATGAAGTAGTGATGAAGAGAAATAGTGGTTTTTATAAACCACTTCTCACTGTACTTCCTTCAGTGGGTGTTGATATATTGTCAACGCCGGATACCACAGTGAACTCTTCTATAATAGATTCTTCTACATTTATAGTAGAATCTATACCAAAGGAGTACCCTTGCAGTTTTATCACGACATTTAACCTCAACTCTAATCTCATTCAAGGAATTTTGACTAAGAATTGGTATTTTGTTTCTACCAACCCTACTCTATCTAATAAACTGGGTAAAAAACCTAACACGGTTTTTAAGAGAGGGAGAAACATTAAAGATTTACTTCAAAGTGGGCCAGCAGTGGAATCTTATAACAGAACAATGGGTTATTTTGCATGTGGCTTGTGCAATTGGTGTAACAATATAAAAACAGGCAGTTCATTTTGCATATCAGGTAGGAAATATTATATTTCCCACAGAATCAACTGTGACACAAAATCTATCATTTATGTGGCCTTTTGCACATGTTGTTCCGCCTTCTATGTCGGTAAGACTGACAGAAGGTTTAAGGAACGTATTTACCAGCACTGTTATGCGATTAAAAACAACAAGAGCGAAAATGCACTGGCCAAGCATACATTTAGTAATCCAGGTCATGCATTTCTTTTCATGGGTATCGATCATTTACCTGTGTCTATTAGAGGGGGTCCGACCTCACTGATATTGGAAACTCGTGAGTTAATATGGCAACTTAAATTAGATGCCTTCAACGTACCAGGCCTTAACGAAAGTTGTAACATAGCGGCATTTTTAAAGTATAAATCTTACCTGAGGTAAAAGCCCTTAGTGGCTAGGTTATAATAAAAGCACTTTTTTCAAAGTATAAATCTCATTTGAGGTAAAAGTCCTTAGTTGCTAGGTCATAACAAATGTTATATGATTTATTGTAATTTATGCCTAACAATTTATTTTATGTATTTTATCATACAACTATGGTGTTTGTATACTTGCTTTTTAAATACTATCACTTCCACTTCTCATTAATAGGGGAAGAGTGGAGAGCTCACAATCGATTTATTGTCCACTATTGGGCATAGTAAGTGTGTTTTCAATGGCACAGATACGTTTAGACTCTGTATATTGTATACAGTCCATTAGGTATATTTTACGTTGAGATAATAGGAAAATACACACATGTTCCAGTTCTTTTTGTATTTTTAAAAGTGGGTCAGCGATTTCCAGCCCCTTTCTTATTTCATTTTGGATATGTGATAGTCTTTTCAACTATTATAGGGTTATTAATTACCTTTTTAAAGTTCGTGGTCATATATGTTTTTATTATAATGTCTAGTTTAAATTCTAGTAGTTATTCAATTTTGTGAGACGTAATACATTTGTGTTTTAAGGGCAGCAGTTGCTTAAGGTTAACATAGATATTTTGTGGTTTTGAACCACTTTGTTGTTTAATCAAATAAACTATTTATTATTTATTTACTAACAAAAATTATAACAGGAAGTGATGTAACTGCATTGTCATGAAGATTTTAAAAAGAGCGCACTTTTGGCGTTCTTTCCAATGCCTCTGAAGAAGCTACCTTGTTAGAGTAGCGAAAACGCTGTCGTGATATTTTGTATTAAAATAATAAAATTGCGTTAAGGTCATTCTGGTGGAGTGATCCTTTGTGGCTTGAAAGTAATAACTGACATACATTCATCATCTACAGGATATGCAGTACAACTGAATTTAGAATTTTGAATGTAATAAACCACTGCGTCATGTCACCCTAAATAAAGCTTATTCCCACAAACAGTTGTGTTTAATCTGGTCTGTTGCTGAAGAAATACAAGTGTACAAGTGCTACACAGCATGTATAGCTATGAGAGCATGAAGTCATCAAGGTTTGTCTGCTAAGCAGCTGTTATGCCAAACTGTACATCTGGAGCTTTAAAACAAGGTACAAGGAAAATTGATATATGTTCTGCACTAAGATCTGAACCTTGACTAGTAATGTATAATTTATTATAGTGTGTTCCCTGCAGCATTGTCTTGTGTTAACCTCTGAATTTCAGCAACATGTATTCCTGAATGTAGGTATGCTGATGCAGGCAAGTATGAGACTGTAATAGGTGGAGACTGCAAATATATGATGTGCAAATGTATATAAGTCGAGTATGCAGCCCAGCACCCTGCTATGGTCTGTAAATGTCACATATATTCACATCCACTAGGGGTTAAATGTGTACACTTGCATTCAATGTATCAATACACAATTCACTATCTATCATGCATGAATCTCAGGCATGTATGTTCACCTGTCACTACAGTCTTCTATGACACTCCACCTATATTACAAGGGTAGACTATGTAACCAAGTGACTTTTTGTAACAAATCAGTCAAGCATCAGACAGCAGCATCCCAGTAGCTCAATGTGATGAAAAATAAATAGATGTTGTTAATTTTTGCACACACAGACCACATTTTGAATCCAGGGACTGGTACGAAGATGTGTTCATAGTGACACGCAAGTAATCCTGAGTATTTATAGAAACTGTCAGGTACTGTTAACATATATTTTCTCTACAGGGCTCACAGGTAAAGAAATATTTGTATTAGGTGTATGAAGAGTATATTAATAAACTGTGTACAAATGTTCGGGTGTCCAGCCCTATGCCTACAAATGACAGCAGAATAGCTATATACACCATGCACTCTTCCCAATACATGTCTCTCAAGTGTCACACTGTCACAGCTAGTGATCCCTCTTACCAATAACCTTGCACACAGGTAGAAATGCAGTACAAGTATGCCATTAGCACACTCACACAACATCAGTGCAGGGTGCACGTTGCTAGTCATATATGTAACCCTGATATGTACAAGTCCCCTTTACTCATGTACCTAGAGTTGTCACAGCTTGCCCCATAATATTCTAGGTCAACAGATTAATAGGTATGTATGTACTACGGTAGCTATAGGCCTCAAGTAGATGTAAAGTGAGGGCAGAAATGTAGAGTATTGAGTCGTACTGTTGTGAAAAATATAGTCTATACATTTGGTAATGGACTGTTTTTCTCTCTCCCCACCCCTTATCTGCATCAATAATAATTATTCATATACTACGGTTATGTTGTTTTCAAAACCTAATTTTGGGACTTGTGTTCTATTATTGTTCATATATGTAAATGGTTGCATACTAACATACCTAGTTCAAATTCCACTGTTGGTGGCCTGTTGCCGTAACTATTTCTGGCATGCTCTTACAATCATGACTCTTATTCCATTTATGCATGTGTTGTGTTTGCCATGCAGTATTTCCAATTCTATTGTTCTGTATTAATTGGAACACCCATGCATGCTGTTATAACTAATGTTGACATTTTTTGTTCATGATTAATCATTACACTTTGAGAAACCTCAACACCATAGTACATTTGGGTAGGAAGATCTCAGCGGATCCACCTGTTCTGCCTCATCTGGCCACTGCACCGGGTCCCAGCATGTTGGCAACCAACCTTGAACTGCTTAATTTGCTGGTCCTGCACTGCCCTCAAGTGGAACCACATCAGGGGATGGGGCCCATCCCTCACGAGCATGGACCTGGACAGGACCCTGTCACCCAAAATCAGTTCAGAGGTATGGTGCACAGGGTAATCCAGCATGATTTGAATGACCACCTGCATCAGATCAAGGGCAGACTGGTGCAACTCAAGGGGCAGGCTGGCCCCATCACCTAGCCCCCAGCGTAGCCACATTCAAGGTCATGAAGGGGCAGTGGTGATTGCCCATGGATGGGGACCTCAGTCCCACTTTTTCCATCTGGGGGCATGTGGTCCTCTGATTCCTAACCACCCCCTCTGTCCAAGGTATTTATCCCCCCAATGTGTCATACAATGCCCCTATCTGCTGTCTTGTCTGTTTGCAAAAGCAACCTCTCCTACCTAACTTACTTCCCAAACTTACCTACAACCCTTCCCTAACATCCCACTTTCACCTTAAAAAGGGGGGGGGCATCTGCCCCCCCCAAAAAAAAATCACGTCCCATACATAGCTCCCCATTTCTCTCCCATGTACACTGATGTTAATCAATTTACCCTTGGATTACTCAACAAATGTATGTCACCCACACCCCACCCTGTGGGGTGTGAGGCTCTAAATTCCAAATTGTCCACATCATGCACAGCTGTTGCTGCACAAGAACTGGAGAGCTATGGTCCTTTCCTACACCTGTCCTGCACATCTCTAGCTGCCTGTCATAAAGTTTTCCCCCTGCTTGCCCTCATTTTACCACTTTTCTATCACCCCCTTTTATTTTCTTTAGTGCAGGTTTAAGCGGGACTAATCACTGCTAAGCAAAGCTGAGGGAACCTAAGCATCTCTTGGTATTGCTTAGCATCATGCAAAACCACACAAACCCAATTAAAACTGCTTAAAACTACTTTAATCACTGCCCAACAACAAAATAGCCAGTGCTGACAAGTCTTGACATCAGGACCCTGTGCACTAGAGTCTCAGCAACATACCACTGCATCAAATCAGCTGTGAGAATTACTAATGATTTTGTAAATCTATCCTGCATTACAATCATTTAACATTAGGGGAAAAAAAGAGTCATCACTGCCAAGTCTTGAACCCAGGACCCTGTACACTAGATTCAGAGCAATGCACCACTATGCCAAATCGGCTGTGAGAGATAGTAATGCTTTTGTGAATATATCATGCATTACAGTCATGTAACATTATGGAAAAAAGACAGAGTTGCCAAGTTTTGGACACAGGACCTTCTGAACAAGAGTCAGAGCAATACACCCCTACACCAAACCAGTTCTGGGGAACTACTGATGCATTTTAAATATATCATGTGCTAAGGAGATGTAACTTTAGGGAAAAAAGAAATCAGTGACAAATATTGAATCCAGACCCATTTGAACTACAGTCAGAGCAACATACCAGTAAGCCAACTGCCCTGTTTTTACAAACATATCCTGATTGCCAGGCACACACTAGTCCTATATATACTGGCCCAAATCACAGTGTACTTGTACCTCTGATGCAGACACAGAGCCAGTACACAGACAAATAAATGCTGCTGGGTGTATGGGAGGCCTACAATATCTGGTACAGCTGACAACTGCACAGACTGTTGCCCCCTATTCATAGCAGGGTCCTCATAAAACCTACTCTGTGTGCTCACATACTGGCAAGGCACTGCATATTGGGGTTACAAAAGCATGACAGACAGCTCAGTGTTAGACATTATACCCATCGGAACAAACATGTCCATGCTAATCTTGTGTAACTCACAGTATGCATGCACATATGTCTTACAAATACACCTGCCATAAGAATGAATTGGTAGCTCCATCTTTTACAGTTCTAGCATCTGTCACATCTAGGGACCCACATTCCTGGCCCACAGCCCAGTGTGGGGTACGAAAACTACATGCATGTCAATACAACATATGAATAATGGAGCCCTGCAATGTGCACCAAAACTGGTTGCTCCTACCACAGTCACCACCACCTACAGTAGCATGTTAAAGCCCTGCAGGTTGGGACACATTTCACAATTATAAATATGTGTACTAAATGTTGCCTAACACTCTCTGGATGGCACTATTATGTAACATATTCACCACAGGCACATGCCTCACCTGGACTTTTGTGGGTACCCTCAAGCAGGCCATGCTGTGACACAACAGCTGATGCTGCACCATCACTGACAATAACAATTTGCTCTCCCCCAATGTCTTCACAAGCCCTAGTCTGACTCCTGGCCAGACTGCAGCAGCTGTGGCCTGCTACACATGCATCAGTATGCCCAACTACTTGCTACAGACCTAACACTGCTCCCAAACACCTAGAGCAGGGCATCCACACAACAGACAAACATAAAGGGTTGGGGGGATGTTGAGGTCTTAAAGGACATGTCTCAGTCTGCCTCCTTCAAACATACACAGCTGACAGACCAGCAGCAACTGTAGAAGCATGCTACAGTCAGATAGAGGAGGATCTATGACACTCACATCTGCCGGTCTCCTTACTCACCCCAGCACACATTTACACAGTACACTGTTAAAGAATCTGAAAGTCTATTAACAATGGCCAGACATACATGCCTCTCAACTGTACAGATTTCCACAGAATGTCCAGGTTTTTGGCTCATATTTTGGCCTGTTCCTCATAACATTTGTGGTTTTCACTGGAATGATATGAGGAATGAAGTCAATAAATAATGACATACATTTGCATTTCAGACTTCAAATCCTTCAGAAAATGTATGTCAAAACAAACCCTGTTACTCTAGCAAATTTCTAAGTTTCTAAGTTTATGAGAGCAATATTTAAAACCTGTCCTTATTTTTGGCCCTTTGTCCCCCATTTTGTCATGCTTTGTCCACATTTCTTGTGATAAGAGGTTGAGAGGTATGCAGACGTAGAATGCAAAACTGTGGATATAAGACATCGATCCAAACAGTGGACAGTATTTCCACCTACCCTCTCTGATGCTGTAGCTCCCACACCACAATAATGTCCTCCCCACAGGCCAGGAAAAGGGGCAAGGCCCACATGAAGCCTTAATTATAGCAGTGTGTTGCCATGCCAAGCAAGTGGGAGACACAGATTGGTGCACAGGCCATCACTTGTTCATGAGTATTACCTACAAAAGGCAAGCTGCTGCCTATGCTAATCAGGTCTGATACTTTTTTCATGAAGACAGACTGTGATTCTTTACAATACTACTTATGGATTTTTTTCTGACAAAGGATTACAGCACTATACCAGGTATGTCATACAATTAAACATGTAATGGAATGCAGATTGGGGGTGCAGTCGTGGGAAATAGGAGCTTAAACTGTACATCTCAACAACACTTTCTGGACTGACATGTTGCTGTTAGTCTGCTGTCCAACACCGATTGTCATCCCTGATGGCTATGTCTGTAGTGACATAGATCACAGCTCTGGCCCCTGAGTCACCCCAGCAAGGGTCAGATCACATATGACTACTACTAGATTGTCTGTTGTACAATACTGACTGTGATACTGCCAGCCCAGCTAACTGGGATGTTGTAACTAATCATATAATTTCTGAATATTAATATGATACATATGTCGTCTTACAAATGTAAGAGACCGATATATGTTATGTGGATATTAAACAGCTAGTGCAGAATTGTGTGTTGAACTGTATGTTATGTATTGAGCTCATACCACTCAACTGTCCAGAGTTTTACAGACTGACCACGTGTTTGCGTCATATTTGTAGCCATTTACTCATACATTTGTGTGTTTGTCTAGCAAATCCCCAGGGAAATCATTAAAGACTGAAGTCATAAAATAATAGCACACATTTGAATGTCAGACGTCATATCCTTCAGAAAATTCATGCGAATGCAAAACCTGGTATTCTATCAACTAAGTGTATAAGACCAATATTTATAGTGTCACTATTTTTTGGCCTTTGTCCCCCCTTTATTTGTGCCATTATCCAGATGTCTTGCTCTAAGAGGTTGAGAGGTATGGCTTAGCTTCAGGAGTGTAATCGCAGTGTACTATACTGGCAAAGATCAGAAATGTATATAAAATATTACCTGTGCAAATGTATGTATTAATAGTAGAAGCTGGCAGCCTCGAAAGACATACATTGCAAAACTTCAAAAGTAAATAGGCTGAACTTGTTTTACGAAAGGGTTATCTCAGTTTCAGTACAGCAAGCGGACATAAATGTCTACAGCTAGAGGTTTTTGTATTGTCTTGAAACATAAATAATTGCTAGGTTGAAAATGTAAAAGTGTTTAACTGTGTTATGACTTCCAGTTATACACAAACATCAGACAGATAGGTACTTCTGACATAAAGATGTTAAAATGTATGTTAGTTGCTGTTAGCGGGTCTATATTACGAGAGAGAAAAGATGTTTGCGCGAATACGTAAACGTTGAATCATATAGCGCGAAGTGGACTTAGAGTAAAAGTCAAAAACCGCTAAAATGGAAATATCGAATGTCCATGGTTGGCCCTTCTGTGGATTAGCTGCATAAGGTAAGTGTTGGATAGTTACGGAGTTTAGGATAAGGTGCAGGTTAAGGTAAGTGCTTAGATAAGTAATGTATGTTAGATTTAGTGTAGGGTTAAAGGTAGGGTTTTGTTAAATGTATGTATGTGGATTATTTGTTTTGTTTGGGTGTATGTCTGTAGGGGACATGTGAGGTAGTTATGGGCCTTAGGGTTAGGGAGGGGTTAAGGAAAGTGCATAGTTAGTTGTGTATGTGGAGTTTAGTGTCAGGTTAGAAGTAGGGTTTTGTGCTTTACTTTAGGTTAGATGTAGGGTTTGGTTAGTGTATGTATGTGGTTTATTTATTTTATTTGGGTAGGTAGTTTATAGGTAGTGGTGGGGTTGGCCAACTATGGCAGTTCGATTTTTTTTTTTCGCTGTTTAGTGAGTTCGGGATTTTCATGTTTCGTGGTATAGGGGTCGATATTTTGGTATTCGCTCATAGGGTTTTTTGCTTTCATAATATAGACCCGCTGTTAGCCTGGGAAGTGAAGGCAGGTGACAAACACTGATATAATATGAGCTAACCCACTGTTAATGTTGATTATTACTTTCAGACCTGTCTCAGAGAAAGACCTTTGCATGTTGTATATGTCTTTGTATCTGACAACATCCACTCATCTGCATTTGCCTTGCTAATAGTAAGGAACTAGGGAAATGTAAAACCGTTTGTATATAGATGGGAATATAGTCTATCTGTCTGATGCTTGTGTGGTCTGCGTTGCTCGGAGTATCAGTCATCTCTGCATTTATTGATTTGAAGTTCTTTATTTAAGGTTTGATCACTTCTATTTTTGTATCTTATTCTAGTATTACATTTGTTTAGTTTTAAGTTTTCTGTTCTGTTCTGTTGGAGTTTGAAGAGTTCTTGGCTAGGGTCAGTTAAAAAAAACTACCAAACAATTCCTTTGCAAACTGTAAATATCATCAGTTAATTAGTGGGATGAGCTGAAAGACAGCATTGCTCTTTAAGTTAGAAATATCTGTAGTTAGCGGATGTGTTTGTGTGGTCTGCATTGCTCTGAGTATAAGTCATCTTTGCATTTAATGTTGATTTGAAGCCCTTTATTTATGGTTTGATCACCTCTATTTTGTATCTTATTCTAGTATTACATTTGTTTTGTTGTAAGTTTTCTGTTCTGTTGGAGTTTTAAGAGTTCCCCATCCCACTCGCCCAGTCCTTGTTTTGTTCTTAAATGTGGTGGCTTTTGAGTTGCCCGCCACTACTATAAATCTCATTTTGGACACTCCTCCCAGTCTCATCCCATCAGCTTATTCTACTGAGTAGAGAGAGATAATTTAGGAAGGCCCCCCCATTGGTTTCCCATAATTATTGTTTCATCCCTTCTCACTTAACCTTAAAACAATTGACTGTATTTGTGTTTTTTCCTACTTTATTTTGTTTTTGCTACCTGTTCTTAAAATTACTCAATTGCACTTATTCTGCTGCATGTATTACTGCTTGTTAGTAGCCTGATTAAATTGCAACTGTTATTCTAAGTGTTTTGGTTTAAGCACTTCGGCTTCAGGCCAGTTGCTTTACAATAAGAAGGTTTGTAGTCTGCACACTTGCGGCAGGAGAGGTAGCTTACATTATTCTAAGTTGGGCTTTGCTGGTTGAAGGCTTAGTGTCTGTTTTTCTAAAACTGTCTTAGTTCTGGTTCAAGCACTTGGGCTTCAGGCCAGTTATTTTACCTTAAGAAGGTTTGTGGTCTGCACTCTTGTGGGAGGAGAGGGTAGATTATGCCCTTGTGAGCTGGGAATTGCTTGTTAAAGGCTTTTTGTGCCTGCTTATTTGAGCTGTTTCTTTCTGACATTGGTGCACCTTGTTTGCTGTAGTATAGACTAGATTCAGACCTGATGAATGTAGATTTGTTTGTATAACTTGAGCAATAATCTAGGCCATCTTTTTTGGAGAGGGTTCCCCTGCACTCTAGTGCCAGAAGTGAGTGCCAAGAGTCCACAGTTAGAACTTGTCTGATTGAAGACTCCTGGAACAGGGTTCAGTTTTGAGCTTTATTATTGGTTAATTGGTTAACTTGTTTAAATATATTTGCTTTTGTTTGCTAGTGTTATATTTAAGTGTGTATCTGTTCTCCTGCATTAAATTTACCTAAACAGAATTTAAATAAATTTAGCATAGTCTGGTTACAGGTTTTGCTGTATTCAGATCTGTTTGTGTGATTCCTGTGTTTCCTGCTACACTATCTTGTGTTGGCCAGGACCTGCCTGCACTTACTGGGAGTAAGTGAACTAGTTGGAACTGGTCTGGTATAGGGTGTTGAGCTGAGAGCTCAGGGACAAGGGTTGATTGGTCAGTTCCACTCTTTATATTTTACCTTTGTTTTGTGGTATTTAAACCCAGCATGTGAGTGGGTTTCTGACTGTTTGCCCATTGCACATCACTGCTGTGCTGTTTTATCCATTTGCGAGGTACCTCAGTTGCATTTATTTCCCTTGCCAGCACTTCTGTGTGAGTGAGGCCCTCACCTGCAGCTGCTGTATTGATTTTATCCAGCCATACTCACACCTATAGGTACTCTCCTCAAATAGTACCCACTCTACTATCCCTGACCTCACTTCCATAGCTTCTGATAATCATGGACAGACATTTTCATATGCTTTCTCCTGCTAGTCTGGTTGATATGGGCATCCTGAGACAGTGTAGCAATTGCCTTATTTACACAGACAATCCTCTACTACTACCACCTAGGAACACAATATGTGAGAGATGCAATCACATTAACAACCTAGAATCCTTGCTGCCTCACTAACAAGCCAGTACATGTTTGACAGACGACAATGCTTTGCCAGAGATGGCCTTCATCATTCTCCCCTGGGCTTTAGGCTTCCTGCAAAGGCTGTTGCCTCCCCATAGTGCCTTTTTTAGGCAAAGTCATGAGCACAAAATTACAAACATGGAAAATTCTTATAAATGGAATTTAAAGTTCATGCTGCTATATGCTAGGAGTCTTAACATGAAACTGCAGTCATTGCAAGCATTCCTTGCCCTGGAGAATACTGTCATTTGTGCAGTTACTGAAAACTGGTTCAAAGCTGTGGAGAGCACCCTAACCTTGCCAGGTTATTCATCCTACCATACTTTCAGACCCCAAATGGAGGGCTACAAATCAAAAGCAGGTGGAGTTTAAATATTTATCATAGACATACACACCTTTAGACTGGTTAAATGATATGTTGCACAGGAGACACTCCAAGTGCAGTTAACTGTTGACAAAATACCTATTCAAATCACAGCTAGCTACAGACTCCCAACCATGACTCAGGACACCCACTCCACCTATCTGAACTTACTTGAATCCATCAAGATTCAACCCCCTGTTCTGATCCTGGGTGGCTTTTTAACTACCCAGCCATAGAGTGCAAGATCTATTTTAGCCCAAACATGAATGCCTAGAGATTCCTTGGTTTCTGCAATGCCAGTGCATTGGATCAGCTTGTCAGCACCCCTATAAGAGGGGAAAATGTCCTGTACCTGGTCTTAACCAACATGGGTAGCCACTGTGGCACTCCTACAGTGTCATCCTCCGTGGTAAGATCTGACCATAAAGTGATCACCTTTGAAGGTACCATCTCTCCTGACCCCCCCCCCTCCTTGTCAGGGTCAAAGGAAAACTCTTTTCCAAAGCTGACTGCAATCTCCTCAGAGCAGGTATAAATAGCTTCACAGCCACTGTCCCTTCAGTTGGAACTAGTACTAATGTCCAAGCCTACACCAAAAATCTGTTTGAGCACCTATATAGCTGTATGGACTCAGGAATACCTGACAGGATCAAATCATCTTCCTCAAGGAAGAGTAAACCTGTCGGGTGGATCACAGCAATAAACAAACTCTACAATATAAGGGAAAAAATTGCTGTCCAGGGCCAAGAAGAAGCAGGTGCCAAATTGGAAGCGATCTCTCCTTTGTTTGAACAAACAAATAAGGTCACTAGTGAAAACCTCTAAGGCAAAATTCAAGTCCAAATTGGACACATCTATCATGGACAATCACAAGGCCTTCTTCACATATGACCACAATCTCAAAGGCAACACCCAAATCTGCTCTGAACAGGTGGTCAATAACACCACATACACAAACACCATAGATATAGCCAACCTGCTGGCAGACAGGTTCAGTGAAAACTTCACCCCCTGTCCCCCCATCAGTAAACCAGGACATCCCCAGCACCTGCACCCTCCCCTCATCACAATGGAGCAGGTCCTTAATGCCCTCTCAAAGGCAAAACAAAAAGCCTCCATGGGACCCAATAACATCCCTGTATGTATCCTACATTAACTCAGGCATGAGCTCTCAGCTCCATTAGACACCATATTCAACCAAAGCCTGAGCACTATCTTCATCCAGCTGAATGGAGGACAGCCACTGTTATCCCTCTACACACAAATGGGTGTCCATTGACCCAGGCAGTTATAGGCCCATCAGCATAACTAGCCTGATCTGCTAGGCCATTGAATGCATTATCATGGGTCTTATAAACAAAGACATTGGCAACCTCCAAATGCTTGACCACACAGTTTGGTTTTATCAAAGGAAGATCATGCCTGTTAAACTTGATAGAATCCACTCAGTCAAAATAGGGGAAGCCACCTCTTGTAGTAGACCCTAACAAACAGTGTACTCCAAAAATTGTGGTCTGTGGCTGACCAAGTTTGCAGATGACTGTAAGCTGGGCACTGTCTTAGATTCCCCTAGTGATGTGAACATCCTCCAAGAGGCTCTTACCCAAACTAATGACTGGTGCCAGAAGCATGGCCTCAAACTGAATGCCAATAAATGCATTATTATCCCCTTTGGAGAAAATGTCATCCCCGCTAATTATGACAGCAATAACAATGTACTAAGCATGCAATCAGTCATGAGGAACTTGGGCACCCAGGTTGATAACAACCTGACTTTTGACCACCACATTGCCTCCATTGTATGGAAGCCTTTCTACATGGCCCACCTCATAAATAAGAGTATTTCATCCAGGAACAAGGAGGTCATAACATCCTTGTACTCCGCCCTTATCAGACCCATTATTGAGTACAATGCCCCCTTCGGCATGTACCTTGCCAAGCACATGCAGCAGTTGGAGAGGCCACAGAGGTTCCTGACCAGAAAATCCAGGGTCTCAAACACCTCTCCTATACAGATAGGCTAAAAGCCCTGTCCCTCCACTCAGGTTCACACAGACTGATTATAGATTACCTGTGTCTGGCATACAAGCCTATTTCCGACCCAGCCTTGATGGAGTTTCTGCATATCCGTAAGACAAACTCCACTCATGCAACCCACACACAAGGCCTTAACCTGATCTGTGACATTAATAGAACTTGTTGGCAGGGTAGATTTGTGTCCCAAAGACTTCACCGTCTGTGGAATAGATTCCTTCTCCATGTCAAGCAAGGTACCTCTATAGCCCTCTTTAAGAGGAACTGGGACCACTGGGTGGGAAACAGAAAATACACCCCAGGGATCCCACTTGTGTCCCTGCTGGACAGGGGAAACGTGCTGACTTTGAATGAACATGGGTGAAATTCTTGGCTATGCTAACAAGGACTTCTGGGCCAATAGCCTACTATCATCCTATAAACCTATGAACTTATTACTTTAGATGTTTGCTGTATTTATTTCAGACTGTCCTGCAATGTTATCTTAAATTATTCCCTGTGAGTCTCAACTGTGTAGTTACTGTATTGATTATTGTCTTGTTCCTTTATTACTTATTATTAAATATAGTAAAACCTTGCCATTGTGTCTGGCCTGAATAGAACTAAGTAAGCTATTAGAGTACTTGCATATGTATTTGGTGACACTGTATAGCCCACTCCAATAGCCTTGGTCACACTTACCATTTTGGTAATAGGCATATCACACAGTAGGATTTGTCACCCTTTGGTAAGGGCTTTACAGTAGCTGCTAAAGAGGTGGATTGTGGCAGTCAGAACTACCTTTAAGTCTGGACAGAAGGGGCCATAGCTAGTAAACCTGTGCCAGTCTTTCCCAGGAGACTGTGTGTGTGTGTGTGTGTGTGTGTGTGTGTGTGTGTGTGTGTGTGTGTGTGTGTGTGTGTGTGTGTGTGTGATTCATAAATCAGATCTAAAGTGTGTGTGTCAGCTACTTGGGCAGGGACCAGTAGCACTGATCGGACAAAGAGGGTGATGGATGTTTTGGCTTGACCACTCTGCTGAGATGTTAACTGTATAGCTGCGCCAGTGGGGAGTCTTTTTGGGAATCTGGAGAGAGAGGGAGAAACCAGACCCAGACTGACTGTGATCTCTAATTGTACTTTACTGTGTGTCTACTTGTCATCCTCCCATTATGTACGTCCCTCGCTGGTGGTAGTGGTGAGGATTGAGGCTCCTTGATTACTGGGACAGTGCAGGGGCATCACACTGACAGTACATGCTGGTAGATACAGCTGGCATATCACATCATGTACCATCATTGAGCCCGTCTCAGTCTGCCAGTGTCGTACATTACTTAACACATGCATTTTTACTGCAGACACAGCTCCTACATGATGCCTGTCTGCTTCCTGGATCAGTAAATCATATAATTTGCATGTTTTTCGCCAGCAAATGAGATGATTTACATACCGTGATCGCATCCCTAGCAGCATTGTGCTGGGAGGCTTGTGCACACACCCAGCTTTGTTTCCTGGATCGCTCCACCTCCGAAGTCCATGTTCGGGCCGCATCACTATGCCTACATAGAGAATAGCTCCTTATAGGCTTTATTGAATTACCCCCATTGTCTTTTCAAAGAGTGGATGAAATAAATGCTGAACAATATCAATCATGAGGTAAAAATTCTCACCACAAAGATTAACTGCTGATTTCTCTCCATTTAAATTAACTAAACTGGCACAATAAATGATTTATGTTTTATATTATTTTTACATGAAAGAGTGTCTATGAAAAATGTTTTGCATAAAAATTTCTGTTTTAGACAGAAAAAATATTATTTTTCTGTAGACACTTTTCACATCAATTTTATTTTTAAACAGAAAAAAAGAGGATTACGTTTGCTATTAAGAATCTACACAGCTAAACTCACAGTAGGTGCTGATTACTGTGAAATTAATTTACCTTACAGTGGCACATTTGTACCTCTCATGTCACCGTCAGGGCATGAATTCTCACATGTTGCTCCCCTTAGTTAAATATGCAGCTACATTTAATAGCTTGCAAATTGTCCTGATTTGCCTTTGCAGACACAAGTCAAATAAGAAAAAAAAAAAGAGATAAAGCAATCAATGTACGTTAGCTATGTAATTTTTCTCATAGTGTTTTAATGTCTAAAGAGAACATATATGTTAAGACTGTGAGATTTTCTGCCATGCTTTCTTCACTACATGTAAGACTGATCACCATTACCATGATGTGGTATATTAGTTCCTTCCTGTTTGGTAGAGGTTAGATTTTTCTTATGATGCATAATTATCTCAATGTAGTACTTCTGGCGCAATCATGTTGTATGTGAAAAATGAATACTAGCAGAGCAATACCTGACAGCTGGTGTTTAAGCATGGACAAAGAAACTTTTCCTTTTGTTTTTATTTGTTGGTCCCAGGGAGAGCCAGCCACTCCACTGGGTTTGGGGAGCCTATAAGATCAACAATACGTGGCCTACATTTTGTATCTTTTGTTAGCCAGACAAAAGTTTTCACTAGACAGAAAGAAATTCCCCTGTGAGTGCAAATGTATTGAGGTATTTACAGAAATATGAAAATGTTGATTGCATAATAAACGATATAAATAACATTGAATATCTCTTAGGATATGCAACTTTAAGTGCAAATACCAATGACAATTTCTTAAACAACATTTGGCATTTCACCAGATGCCATACAATAATTTGTCAGTCACTTCTTTTTTGTAGTATTAAGTACATATGGAAATATTGCTGATTTTCATAATTACTTACAAACAACTAGCAGTATCCCCAGTATAATATGATATAAATGAACACTGGCAATGGATTTTTCTGTCTCCTACCATGGCATTTCACACCATTATCCTCAATAGCATGCAAGTCTCAGTTACAAAAATATGAACATAAATATGAAAACATGACTAACAAGTGAAAAAAAAGTGCTTCATTTCTTTACTGCAGGACATCCTAGATTAAAAATCATAGTGTCATTTTGTTAATTACTCCTTGTCCTTTCTAATACTGCCTTCTATTAGTGGTAAGTCATGGAGTTAAAGAAGTCCGACCCAAATAAAGATCTGGACACCATAACTGGAAGCATACAAAAAGATGTTACAGATTTGAATGACTTAAAGATAAATGAGCTAAAAAAATTCTACTGTATCTACTGGCTTTTTGTAGCTTTTGTCTGTTGTGGATTATATCTGCTTATGCTCATATTTTATGTTGTGTTTGTGCTGTAGGTAGGTTTGCTTTACTGTGTTGGAAGAGAGAGTTCTACATTTTGTTTTTTTTTTCAGAACATGCTTTGTTTGCATTATTGATTTATTGCTTAATGCACTTAATTGCTTCTATGTATTGAACAATTTATTGTATTGGGTATAGTAGTTTCTTTTTTGGAAGTTCAGGTCTCTTAGTTCATCACAGTGAAGATTTATTTTCTTTATCTACATAAAGCTCACAGAATCTGGCACATTTTGCTAGTATCAGTGCAAAACTTATGGATAATGTTGTAATATGTAAATGTACTACAAGAAATTTAGAATAGCTCAGCAACACAATGGAGTATCACAGTATCTACAGCTCACTAAGTAAATCTGCAAGTAGTCTGTAAACAATGAGAAAAGATTGACCAATCACGTTGTACAGTAACAAAGTTATGCAAAGATGACCACAATTCAGACATCCTGATAATTATACAGAGACATATATAACATAATCTGTCCAGTAAGGGTAAAGGCAAGTACAGAATGTAACTGAATCCATTATGATACCAAAAAAGAAAAAAGAAAAAAAATCCAACTAGCCCAATGTAAGCCACATGGCATTTGTAACATATATTTTCAGAAATATACCCCAAAAAATCATATACATCTATGGATATTTACATAATTCAAACACTGACATGAAATACGTGCTTGAAAGTTGCAATGCTATTTGTAATATCCATATATATATATATATATATATATATATATATATATATATATATATATATATATATATAGATAGATAGAGAGAGATACCTATATATCTGTATTTATCCATCTGTCTATCTATCTATCTGTCTTTTTATATACTGACAGTACTCTTTCTTGTAAGCTCAGAGACAACTACGGATATCTCCGTAACACATTTATTAATAAAATATGGTGGCAAGGGCTTACAAATTCTGATGGAATCCATACATTTTCTAAGAAAAGAAAAATTAAAGGCAAAGGGCAATCATGGCCACATTGCCCAGTTAACATTTGATAACAATGGATCTGGGACTTGTGTGGGGGAATACAAGTAGTGCACAAGCCCATGGAAAAATGGGAGATTGAAAAGAAAATGTGGGGTATTAGGGAAGAAGAGGGACACACAAGAGAGATGCTGGAATTTAAAAGTCCATGGGAAATTAAGAGTGACATGGACAATTTTATTGGCGGGGTGAGATTAGGCACTTTTTTGTTTTTCAAGTATAGAAGAGAAAGATGAGGAGAAGGTATTCCCGTAGAACATATATCACAACACAAAACAGACAAAGTTTGGAAAAAAAAACAGTAAGGACAGATGAGTTACACAGATGACACACTGCATAACATGGTCAATGGAAAGATGACAAACAGGGTGGGGGATGCATACCTAGGGTTGCCAGCTTTTCATGTCTAAAATTCTGGATATGTACATGAAAGCAAAATTCATGCAGAATAAAAGTGTGCATTAACCCCTCCTCAAGGGGATTGTCATACAATATTACTGTGCTCAATCAAACATATTATTGTGTTCTTCAATGTCAGTGACAGTGTCCCTTAATTCTGGACTGTCCAGAAAAATTCAGGACAGTTGTCAACCCTATGCATACCAGACATGGAGAAATGCAGAAAAACATATCTACCTATGCACTATTATGTTAAGACATGTCACAAACTATGTGGCAGTCATACCTGGATGTTTATGATCAATGGTAGAAGTGTGTTCTAGGGCAATAAATTAGGGTCCTAGTATACATCAGATAAACACTTACTCAAATAGTCTATCAACAGTGCAGGTGTAAGCCAAGCAACATAACAGATGAGTAAAGGAAGGTCTAGCAATGCTAGATAACTCCAGCTGAGGACAGAACCAAAACTACAATCACACATATCAAAGGGAAACAACCAAGCACAGTGTGAAACCTACACCAAACACAACATACTGTACTGTTAAAGAATGTGTTATCTGTAAGACTGTGTATAGATTAATGCTAAATTGCTGTTTGATGCAGTCAGAAAAGGGGGACTGCACTTTGACAGGATATACCTGTATATGATCCCACATGGCATCAATATTGCTAACCCATGGCACACAGGTACACAATAACACATCATGCCAGTGGGACATCATGACAACTGTCATTTAAAACACATGTGGAATGACATGTCTGTGTGTTGCACATACCTGATATGGCAAAACACAATTCCAAGGCATATCACACTGTTAGTGATGAAGTATGGACAACATATGTTGTCTGTAATTTGCCCCAGCAAACAACATGATTACAGGCTACATCTTGCAGCACTAACTGCTGGTTAACTGCAACAATCCATGGATAGTTGAATGTGGGAGGAAAGTGCAACGTGTTAATGTATGTCATGCACTCATTGAAACAGAAGTAAATGCCATATGACAGTAACACATACACATGACAGAGATATGGTAAGCATGCACAAGAGTGCATTTACAGCCTAATCAATGAAATGGCAATCACCATGTTCATAGATTCATAGGTTCATATGTGCGTACTAGGCTGATGGCACTGGAGCCTTTACAAGCCTAGCCCATAGAAGTACCCTGGCATTGTGCCATCTGATGTTAGTTCCCAGTGCTGTTTTCAAGTAGAGCCACTGGAGTGATCTCTGGGGTAAATTTTCTATTTCCCATCTACTCATCAAGATTTCTCTTGAAGAGGGCCAGTGAGGTGCTCTGCTTGAAATCTATGGGAGGTCTATTCCAGAGTATAGGCAGTCTCTGGATTATGAACCTGTCCCTCCAGCATGTTCTGTTGATTGTGGTAATGAGGTTGAGGTCTCTGGAGTGTGTGGTGCAGAGGGATTGAGATTTCTTTAGATGTAGCATTTCTAACAGAGCTGGGTCAGTCATGGCTTTGTAAGTCAAGCAGAAATCACATCTTAGTAGATGATATGACACAGAGAATAGCTGAAGGTTTTGAGCCTGCCCATGTAGGACATGTGTTTAAGGCCTAGAATCTTCTTTGTGAGGTACTTTTGTGTCCTCTCCAGCTTTTGCTGGTGTCTAGTGAAGTACATACCAAATGGGGCGTTATACTCTATGATTGGTCTAATGAGGGAAGAGCACAGAGAAATGATGACCTCTTTCTTCCTGGATGCAAAACCCTTGGTAATGAGATGTGCCACATAGAAGGACTTTCTGACCACAGTGGCAATATGGTTGTCGAAGGAGAGGCTGCTGTCAACCTGTGTCCCCAGGTCTCTTAAAATGCCTTCAGTGTTAAGTGGGCTCCCATTGATGTGATAATTAGTGGTAACTGAGTTTTTCCCAAAAGGGATGATAAAGCATTTTTTGGCATTAAGCTTAAGGCCATGGTTTCAGCACCACTCACTGGTCTCAGTGAGGCTTTTCTGTAGGATATCTGCATCACTTGGGGAGTTAATAATGGCTCCCAGCTTGCAGTCATCTATGAACTTGGTCAGCCAAAGTCCTTCCATGTTGTCCTGGACTTCTGAGAAGTAGATACCAAACAGGAGAGGACCCAGGACCAATCCCTATGGGACTCCACTCGTGACTGGTTGGCAGTCTGACTTGGAGTCCGCTACTTTCACACTGTGGCTTCTATCTCTGAGCCAATTTACAACGCACCTAATGATATAGGGGTTGATGTCTAGTTTGGTGAGTTTATCAATAATTCCTGAGTGAGGAATGGTATCAAAGGCCTTGGCCTGATCGAGATAGGCTGTATGAACATTGAGTCAGTCACCAGGTTGAGCAAGCATGATATACCTTTCACAAAATCAAATTACATGGGATCTAGAGTTTGTAAATTCCCTATATCCTTGTTAATTAGGTCCATGATGATGTGCTCCATAGCCTTACATATGAGACTCATCAGGCTAATAGGGTGATAATTTACAGGGTCTGTAGTCTCTCCTCCTTTATGGAGAGGGATGACTGTAGCACTGCGTCATTCAGTAGGGACAAAACCTGAGGTGAGGCTATGAGTAAACAGGGCACACAAATGTGGCGCCAGTTCACTTTCTAATTCATGTAAAACACAAGGGATATTGTTGGGTCCTATAGAAGCTGGATTCTTGGCCTTGGACAATGCAGCTTTAACCAGTGCTGCAGAAATGCTGGGTGCCTGGCATTCTTCCAGTATTGAGATTGGTCCTTTAGGGGGGAGAGAGGTAAAGTTGGCACTGAATCTGTCAGCCAGTGTGTTGGCAATATCTGCTGGCTCAGTATAGGGGGTACCACTGTGCAGTAACTCAAGAGCAAATCTGGGTATTGCTGTGGAGAGTCTTGGTATAACTATAGAAGGCTTTGTGGTTGTTTTTAGTATCTGCCACAATTCTGCCTTCATAGTTGGCTTTGGAGGTTTTGATGAGATATCTCAACTTTTTGTTGAGGCTAATAAGGGAAATGTTCCAGTCTTGGGACTTCACCTTTTTCTGCAACAGTTTCTTCCTTCTGTTGTAGAGTTTATTAATGGCAGGAGACCACCAGATTGGCTTCCTTTTTTTTTGGAGGAGAGCGTCTTGGTTCTGTTGGTTATGGCTAGTTCCATGCATTTATGTACATGTTTGTACAGTGCATTGGTGTATGATTCGGCAGTCATGCATCTATTTTCCATTGGCCTGGGTGCTGTGAAGTTATCCACCTCTGTTTTTAGGAGTCCAAAGTCAGCTTTGGAGAAGTTTTTCATGGTGGATACCTTTGTGTGTGGGTGGTGGGTGTGAGATGAGGATTTCCATGGTGATTAGTTTGTGGTCAGATCTAACCAGGGAGGAAGTGACTATTGTTGTAAAGCAACGGTTGCCTGTGTTAGTAATAACCAGGTCAAGGATGTTGCTTCCTCTAGTGGGGGTAAGAATGAGTCCAGGGCATTAGAATTGATAAACTCCAGGAAGTGTTGGGCTAATGCATTGGTGCATGAGTAGTTTTCCTAGTTGATGGAGGAGTAATAAGAGAGTGTTGGGTTAGATCTTAATAGTTTTCAGGGTGCTTAGGAATGTGGAGTGAGAGTCTTGGGACATGGTTGGGGACCTATAGCAGGCTACGACCTGAATCACCATTTCACCCAATGTTAGTTGTACCTGGAGTATCTTGGATGCATTATGCTGTGCTACAAGTCTGGAGGTGTGCATATCCTTTATGAATATGGAGACTCCACTGCCTTTGGAGCTTTGGTCCATATTCTGAGGCCAATAGGTGTGGAATGACTTACAGTTTGGTAGCGCAGGGGTGCTTTCTGCTGTTTTAAACCAGGTTTCCGTTACAGCACAAATGTCAATGTTTTGCATTTTGAGGAGTGCTTTCAGAAAAAGCATATTGAGATTTAGACTTCTATCATTGAGCAGCATGACCCTCAGATTGCATTTATTTATAGCTGTTTTGTTGGTGATTTGGTCTTTAGAACACCACCTAAAAAAGGCTCTATAGGGGTGGCAAGAGCCTTAGCCAGTACTCGGAAACTCAGGGGTGACAGATGCAGGCCATCTCTGGCAAAGCATCGAGGTCTGTCAGTTATCCCAAGCAAACAGATACTGGATCCCTTAAGAATGACACCAGAAACTTAGCCAACTGTTGAAGTCAATCATTTTCTGTTTGTACTGTGGTATCAATCTGGATGACGGTAGGATACTGCTCAGGGCTAGGGTCATACCTGCTTGGGCTGCATAATCCGAGAGCTCCACCATGTCTCTTTTCATGTAGTCCAGGGAGGTGAATCTCAGGTCATTCACACCCACATAGACAATGACAGAGTCATACTTGTACTTGTTGTGGAGTGACCTAAGTGTGGGAGTTATGTGTCGGATTCTGGCGCCTGATAGACAGCTGACTGTTACCTTCTCCTTATTCAACCTAGTGAGTGGGACATCAGTGTGCCTCACTATTGAGTCACCTATGATTATTGTATTGGACAAGATGTTTTGCTTTATGGGCTTAGGGTGAGGGGCACACTGTGTAGTTGAGCTATGCATCTTGTGGTTTGTGCTGTGTTGTGGTGGTCAAGTGCATTTCTGCCTTGGAGGTCTCTGATCTTTGTGTAGATTTCTATTGAGACCCTCCACGAAGGAGGGTGTGTGTTTTGTGTTTTTATGTTAGGGCAGTAATAGGTGTTCTGGAGGGCTATGTGTTCAATGTGGGGTGGTGCAGGTGTTGACCTTCTCTTCTTAACCAGCTATTCCAGTCTTGGCTGGAGAGTGCATGGCTTCCAATTTGGAGATATAAGCACATCTCTCACAAGTCTGTGTGTTCGGAGGTAAGAGGAGAGGGTTGTCTGTGTGGGCTACTTTACGTTTTGCGGTTCTGGTTTCACAGAAACTGTTCGACGATGGGGCCGGTCGATCATATTTTATCGACAATATGAAGGTAAACCAGTCTATGTACATGAAACAGTGGGTACACTGCCTCAGAATGCCCAAGTTCACCAGGTTAATAGGAGAAAGCACAGGAAACTGACCTTTAGACATGCCAGGAGGGATGGTCATTGCTACTAGTTACTGGAGCTGTTTCCTTACAGGAGGTCTAGTGCTGATAGCACTTATGTGTGCTACAATAATTGCTACAAAAAGCCTGATGAAGTGCTTAGTAAATAAGATAATTAAAGTGCAAGAGAGAAGACATCTAGCAAAATCGAAGGGAAAAATTGAACAGCAGACTTTCTGGCACCGGTAATATACTTTAAAGGCACTGCAAGCTAGCACACTTGAGTGTGTAGCAATAATTGCTAGAGATGGCCTGCACCTGTCACCCTTGGGATTCCAGATACCGGCTAAGGATCTTGGCACCCCTATAGTGCCTTTTTTAGGCAAGGTTCAAATGACAAATTCACCACCATAACAGGTACAAGCAAGCAAAATCTCTGGGTAATGCTACTCAATGCTAGAAGTCTAAACCTCAAAATGCATTCACTCGAGGCACTGCTCAAAATGGAGAACATCGAAATCTGTGCAGTGACAGAGACTTGATTCAAGGCTCCAAAGAACACCCCTGTATTACCAGGCTATAATTCATACCACACCTTTCGGCCACCTAACCTGGACCAAAACACTAAAGCAGAGGCTTGTCCATAGTCATTAAGGGTATCCACAAGTCCTGGCTAGTTGCTCAGCATAATGCATCTGAGATTATCCAAGTGCAACTAACTATGGGCAAGACCGCAATCCAAATTGTAACTTGCTACAGATCCCCCACCATGCCCCAGGATTCCCACTCCTTATTTCTTGATACAATAGAAAATATTAGGGTACAACCCAACACCCTAATAATGGGTAATTTCAACTACCCCACCATTAACTGGGAAAACTGCTCATGTACCAACTCTTCTGCTCAACATTTTCTGGAATTCATAAATTCCAGCACCTTGGATCAACTTATCCATACCCCCACCAGGGGCAGCAATATCCTAGACCTGGTTATTACTAGCATTGGCAACCTGTGTTCCACACCACAGGCCAATTCCTCATTTGTCAGATCCGACCATAAGCTAATCACCCTAGGCATGCACATCCCGCCTCCACCCCCCATTAGGGAAACTATCGTAAAAAATTTCTCCAAAGCCAACTTCACGCTTCTTAAGACAGAAGTGGCAAACTTCACGACACCCATGCAGACCACCATTAGAGGCACGACTGCTGAATCCTACACAAATGCACTTTATAAGCACTTACACTAGTACATGGATCGTGTTATCCCTAACAGAACCAAGATGCTCTCCTCCAAAAAAGGAAGCCAATCTGGCGGTCCCCTTCCATAAACAATCTCTACAACAAAAGATAGAAACTGTTGCAAAAAAGAGTAAAATCCCATGATTGGAGGAAATCCCTGGTCACCTCAGTAAAAAGCTGAGATCCCTCATAAAATCCTCCAAAGCTAGCTATGAAAACAAAATTGCCACTGATTCTAAAGACAACCACAAAGCATTCTATAGCTATGTCAAGAATCTCAATGGTAACACTCAGATATGCTCTGAGTTACAGCACAATGGCAATAAATATACAGAACCAACTGATATTGCCACATCCTGGCAGATAGGTTCACTGCTAACTTTACCCCCCTCTCACCCCCTAAAGGGCCCATCTCTATACCGGTACAATGCAAAGTTCCTGTAATCATGGCTGCACAGGTAAAAACCACACTCTCCAAAGCCAAGGACACAGCATCCATGGGACTTGACAACATCCCAGGCTGCATTCTACATAAACTACAGAATGAACTGGCACCCCACCTAAGCACCATGTTCAAGCATAGCCTCACCTCAGGATTTGTGCCTACTGAATGGCGCACAGCAACACTTATCCCACTCCACAAAGGGGGAGCCACCACGGACCCTGGGAACTACCACCCCATTAGCCTAACGAACCTGGTCTGTAAGGCCATGGAACGTATCATCTTGGAACTTATAAACAAAGACATTGGTAATTTCCAAACTCTGGACCCCACCCAGGTTGGGTTTGTAAAAGGCAGATCATATCTCCTAAACCTGACTGACTTCTTTGAAGCAGTCATCAAAGCCGTTGACGAGGGTAAGGTGGTTCACACAGCCTATGTAGATCTCACCAAGGCTTTTGACACCATACCCCACTCTGGAATTATAGATAAACTCACTAAACTAGGTATAAATACCTATGTCACAAGATGGGTTGCCAACTGGTTCAGTGAAAGAACCCACACTGTGAAAGTAGCAGATTCCAAATCCAACTTCAGACCAGTGACATGTGGAGTACCACAGGGTTCAGTCCTGGGTCCTCTCCTGTTTGGTATTTACTTTTCTGAAGTACAGGCTAACACAGAAGGTCTATGGCTAATGAAGTTCATAGATGACTGCAAAGTAGGAGCCTTAATTGAAACTCCTAATGATGTGGACATCCTACATAAGGGCCTCACTGAGACAGATGCCTGGTGTCAAAGCCATGGCCTCAAGCTCAATGCCAAAAAGTGCATTGTCATCTCCTTTGGCAAAATCTGTACCCATGAACTACCACATAGGTGGTAGTCTACTTAACACCGAAAGTGTGATTAGAGACCTTGGGACACAGGTGGACAGGGGTTCCTATCGCGTCATCAAAAACTGACAATTTTGAACGGCTAACATATCGAAAGTGCTGTTCATCAAAACTGTTCTTTTGGGATCGCGGTACAGTGAGGATCAGTAAATTTGCCCTTTCCTCACTGTAGTGCGATCTCAGAGTTTGTATATATAATTAACGGGGGTGTGGGGGCACAGCCCCCCACAAGAACAGTTTAGATGAATGGCACTTTCGATATTTTAGCCGTTAGACAGTGTCCATTTTCGATAATGTGATATAGACCCGGTGACAGTAGTCTCTCCTTTGATAATCACATCACCACAGTAGTCAGGAAAACCTTCTATGTAGCACACCTCATCACAAAAGGTTTCTCATCCAGGAAAAAAGAGGTCATTGTTCCCCTCTACTCGTCACTCATTAAACCCATTATAGAGTACAACGCCCCTTTTGGTATGTACCTCACAAGACATCTACAACAACTGGAAAGGCACAGAAATACCTCACAAAGAGGATTGCCGGCCTCAATCAGATGCCCTACCCAGACCATCTCAAAAAACTCTAGCTTTACTCCGTTGCATATCACCTACTCAGAAGCGATCTCTGCCTAACATACAAAGCTATGTCAAACCCAGAGCTGTTGGACGTGCTCCACTTAAAGAAATCCCAATCCCTCCGAGCTACATGCTCTAGGGACCTAAACCTTGTCACCACAATAAACAGAACATGCTGGAGGGATAGATTCCTGTCCCAGAGACTTCCCATACTCTGGAACAAACTACCTATCTATATCAAACAAAGCTCCTCATTAGCACTATTCAAGGAAAATCTTGATGATCGGATGGGAAATAAGAAATTCACCCCAGGGATCACCTCTGTGGCTCTGCTTGACAGGGGCAGAAGAAAATCATTTTCAAGGGTAGTGAAAGCTAGGGTACCTTTTTGGCTAGGCTTATATAGGCCCTAGGGTCAATAGCCTAGTACCTACCTATGAACCTATTAAAGCAAATACAGTTAAAATGCAGTTAAATGAAAAAAAATAATTTATATCAAATGCAGAAAGCAGTATAATCAGAAAAAAATCAAAATGGAGGCACTTAAAGTCTTTCTTTCTCCTTTCTGTTTCTCTTGTAGTCTATAGGATGCCAAAACAGGATCTGCAGAGCTTAAACAAGCACAAACCTGTTGCAAACACAGGCTTTTAAACTAGAAAGTTAAAAGGGACAGAAAAACTGCCCGAACGGCCAATAAACTACAATTTCAGAGCCAGAAGCCCCTCATTTTGTGGTTTTATAGGCTACCTAGTGCTTACCACTCCCACTGATAAGCTGGACAGCTTCTCTCTAACACAGAAAGGTCTGGGGAACTCAGAAACTTAGAAAACAGTCCTGGATACAGCAAATCTGTATATGGTCTATTCTAGTAACAGGAAAGACAGAAAACAAGCTTAGAAGTTTTTTCCCAGAAAACATAGTTAACCTGTAGCTGGAATACCTCAAAAATGGTTTAAAACTGTGCAGCTGAAGCTCTGGATGCTGCAGACCTGTATTTAGACTATGCTACTCAATTTTAAGGTTAAGAACTTAGTAAGAAAAATCTCACAATGACACACAGATTAATCACTTATAGTCAAAAGAATAGCACTTGCAGTATGAGAAAATAGTTAGACAGCAACAACTGTATATATTATCTACCAAAAAGTATTAGCAATTTGAAGCCTGAAAATGATAATGTGAATATGCTTGCTGATAATGAACTGTTACATACAATTATCTATCTGCACAAGTGTCAGTAAACATAGGCTAATTATCTATCTGCACAAGTGTCAGTAAACCTAGGCCACAACTATGTTTTTACAAAATCACCCATGGTGTTGGAGGCAGATACAATACCAATGTTGACCTGCAGGGTGTGCTGAATATGACCTGCTGCAATCAAATGTCTACTTGCACAAGTGTTAATAAATCTAGGCTATAACTGCATTTGTACAAAAACAGCCAAGGTGTTAGAAGTAAATGCAAAACTAATGTTGACCTGTTGACTGTACCAAATATGGACTGCTGCAATCAAATCTGTTTTTGCACATGTCAGTAAATGTAGGCTATAACAGTGTTTATACAAAAAGAAGATCCAATACCAGTATTGAACTGAAGGGCATACCACACAGTCTGCAAATGACAGTGCAGTCCCTAACACAACAGACACCCATTCTCTTTGGAAATAGGCAGGCGATGTAAACAGATCATTACAAGGACACCAAACCACACATTATAAGCAACAGTCAAAGCACTTCTACCTGCACATCTGAGTGACATATATATCAAACTGTTATTTATGTTGTGTAGTACAATTCAAAAATTAATTTATAAAACAATGGTTCAGTGCTACATGAAAGTTCCACAGTTTTAGTTTTCAGTCACAGTTTTAAGCACAGCTGTCATATGATGATGCCCTTTATCTTACTGATGCATGATGGGTATTCACAAATTCTAATCAATATATGTGTTAGTCTGAAAAATACGGGACTGTAAACAAGGAAAGATGCATTTCAGTTCATAAAACAGAAAAAATAACATATGTCTCTACCTCCACTGCTCCTCAAGGCTGTACATCTGCTCAGTGACTTGACTCAGTTCCTGCTGCGATCCTCATCACCTGAAATCAGAAAAGAGAAAGCATAAATGATGCAGTTATCAAAAGACAGTGATATATATTTCTCAACATAGTTTTTAGACAATTTATGAAGAACTTTAGATAATTACAATACACAATTTTAAGTGTCATGTACAGGGGTAAACATCCTTGAACACAGATTGGAGGACATGAGATTCAAACCTGCAACTACAATCTACATCCAACCACAAACCTTGAGAGCTATCTGCCTAGTTAACACATCTTAAATTAAAAAAAGCATGTTTTGAATGCAATGAAAAGACATATTTTATGACATCATGAGGATGGGGGATGGTCTGATAAAAAGGATCTTGGCTTGGGATTTCAAAGTATGAACACGTTCTGGTCCTGTAGCTAAACAGTTTGAAAATTTCATTCATGTCAGCACTGTGTTCAGAAACATTAACAGTAATGGGGAGCATCCATTTCTCAGACAGTGGGATAGTGTCATGTAACATAGAGCTTCTGTGAAGAGAACCATATAATTTGCTGTACATAAAGAACACAGTAAAGTATGTGTGAGGACCATGGTATCCCTTGCCAAAGTGCACATCACCAAGGAAATATATACATCTTTCTGTTCTGCATTTAATCTTTTAGTACAATCATCCCTCTCCCTCAAAAGATGAGAATGATGTTGTTAATGAATTGAATGTAATATTTCATAATAAAACAGACCTTGATAGCACTTTTACAATGTATACAGTATTAGCCAAAGAATTGCTCAGACCTTTAACAGTTTTTAGCAAGCCTTGCTGGCCATGTTGTTAAATACCTGATGTTAATGAAAAGTTATGGATTATGGATATGTTTTAGTTCTTCACAACCATGCTCAAAATATACATTAGTATCAATAAGTGGTATATGAGGCTCTAAATAAATGCATGTCCCCTCAGTGGATTTGAACACACAGCATGCCAAAATGTGGGCCTGCTAGCCTGTTTCCTTATAAGCTAAGGTAACAGCCAGTACAAGCTATTCCAATCCAAACAGGTGCTGCTCTACAAACCTTGTTGTTATAAAGCTGATGTTATGAGAGCATTATGACTTAAGCATTAGTCATAGGAAGTTGATGAGCAACTCAATTATTCATAAACACAACAGAAACATTAATATCAAGTGAAGGAATATCCTCCTCCAAGATATACTACAGTATGTGTGAGTTAAAGCAAGACAACAGTTGCAGATGTATGTTTCCCCTATGTGGATTGGAACCTACAGCACACCAAAATTTAGACATGCTGTCCGATTGCCTTACAGGCCAAACTACGAGACAGCAGGTGTTTCACTTTAGAAAACAAGTACTGTAAGTGTTTATTAGAAGTTCTGTAGAGACCAGATGAATATGGAACTGCAAAAACTTACTGGACATTTTATTAATATAACAGATGTAAAAGCTTAACTGAAAACGTATGTATAAGCAGTCTGACAGGTATTCCTTTTTAGTTTAAATAAATGTGAATGTGTATTTTCTTAGAAGGGATGAGTTAATGAAGTTATGTATGTGTTTTATTCTAATATATGGTGGTGCAGTACCCAATACTCTGGTACTCTAATGGAAAACTATGAAGCACACAGTCATCAGTGGCCTAGGTGCTATAGATCATCAGTGATGCATGATGACAGTGGCTATATGAAATTATGTAGATAGATATTGTAAAACATGTCCATCTACAAATGTTATAATTATGGATATTAAAAACATCATTAAATAATTTAGCAACATGAGAATCAAATCCACAGTTATCATGACAGCATTTTACAAGTCCACTTAATTATTCCCATGAGATAATTGTCATGGCAGCTACTAAATGGTTAGAAAAACATCTATCTAATATATGTTGGACAGAGAAATATCCATAAAATCCATAGGAATGCTCAGATATGTTCAGAATATTGACACTTACTGTAGGGATCTACAGGTTGCCTTCACATCTCGATGACCTGTTGTAGATCTTCTTCATCTCTCTGATTCAGGTTGTCATAGTGGTAGCAAACTTGCACTCCAGTATAGTAGATCTCAGTCCTCCTTTGCTGCTCCATCATGATCCAGTTCCATCTGTCTATCATGGTGAAGTTCCTGGGTTTGGCTCTCATCCTCTGCTTCAATCCAGTGTAGACAGTCAACATCTGAGTTGTCTCCTCATCAGTCCATTTGGACATATGGGCATGTCTCAGCCTCCTCGAAGTTGCCATAATGATTCTAAAGTTGAATAAATCTGAAAAATGCAAACAGAGAAATGCTCACTGAGGTTCCACTCAGTTCACAGCAATGGTCTGATCAGTAAATGTATCAAAATCAATATTTGAAAGTAATGCTGATGTCATATTATCAGATCACTGGAAGTAACAGGCATGGGCTCCACATGGTACTGTTTAGCAATACCAATTGGGTGTTTCCACAGAACTGCTGGGTGTTACGGTGTATGAAGCCAATTTATGTGGAAGTGCACAAATAGGATTCCAAAAGCTTGCCTTTTAATGAACCTCATTAATTATGTGGTACAAGTGGTACTTAAAGGTGGGTTCACATTAGGTACACTTTGATTCTGTGATTCGGATTAAGAGGTAATTTGGCAATTGGTAGCATTTTTGTTTTGGTGATTATTAAATCTCTTCATGGTGATTATTAAATCTCTTCAAGTCAGTAATTTCCAAAGGTACCTATTTAAATTAATTGTTACTCAAAATGTTATCTTTAACAGAAGTTCTTAGACCAGTTACTACACAGAGAGGGACTAAAGGTGGAGGTGTCTTGATTTACATTAAAAATAAATATACCTCAAATTTGGTCAATGCACTTGAGCTTCTCCATGATCAAATCACCATAGGCAAAATCCCATACCACTTTCCTGCAAGTTGCAAGTAGCTGTTGATAAACTCCCCAATGATTACCTCAGGATTGCTGCCTCTGCCATCACCTATCCTATTCCCATACTCATCAATAGATCCATAGCTGAACACACTGCCCCCTCTCTCTGGAAAATTTCTTATGTCGTCCCCATACACAAAGATGGATCCTTGACAGAACTTAATAATTATCGCCTCATAGCTATACTATCTCCCCTATCAAAAATCTTGGAAAAATGTGTACACACCCAACTACTGAATCATCTTCTTCAATATATTCTGCTAGCAAATTCCTAGCATGGATTTCAGCCAAACCGTAGTACCACATCTGCCCTTATATCATTTGCTGACCACTTCAACCAACAAAGAAATCTTGGTAACTTAGAATCTGTTGTTTTCATAGAACAAAGGCATTTGACATGGTAACCCATTGCAAATTACTACCGACTCTCTCTGAGCTCAGTCTGGATAACTCCTCTCTACTGTGGTTTAAAAATGATCTGTCCCTCCAGCAACAAGCTGTAAAATGGCATAACTCTCTCTCCCCTCTCCTCCCAGTGGGACAAAGAGTTCTGCAAGGATCCATTCTTGGTCCCTTACTATTTTCCATCTTTACCAATAACCTCCCCTCGACTACCCAACAAACTAATATAGTACAGTATGCTGATGACACCACCCTTATTTGCTCAGCCCCCTCTCTACAATTAATCCAAAATAGAACCCAGGAAGCCTTCACTACTATAGAAAAATGGCTAAATTCCTCCCAACTCATACTAAACCCATCTAAGACCCAATTCATGATCTTCCACCCATCCACAATGTTCACCCCTACCTCGCCATTCTCAATAACTTCCTCCAACAATACCCTTACCACACCAGTAACCCAAGCCAAGCTACTAGGTGTAAATATTGACCAAAACCTAAAATTTGACAAACATATAGCACTAACAATTGCCATAGTTCATAAAAAAACTAAAAAAACTAGATTCACTTTACCGCTGCAAGAGCTTCCTCACACAAGAATCCTGAATCACTATCTCTCATACCCATCTACTCTCCACCTTACTATATGCTTCCCCAGTTCTAACTAACCTAAACAAATCTGACCTTCTGAAACTATCTATCTGCTACAATAAAATCTCAAAATTTGCAACCAATGCTAAGTTTTGTTCTCATCACTGCCTCTTCCTAAGACAACTAGGATGGTTAGAACTCCCTAACCTACTAAAATGCAATCAACTTCTCTTGACCCATCCACTCCTATACCAACCAAATAAAATACCTGCCCTCTCTGGTCTGCTCACCTTCCATAATACTGCGCATCAACTAAGATCTTCCACTATCCCTCTACTGACTGTTACCAATTGCTTACATAGCTCATGCCAATCTCTTTATTCCTATGCAGTTGCTAAGGCCTAGAACTCTCTCCCCCCTGACATTAGATGTCTAAATAGTAAACGTACTTTCAAATCCCTACTATTCAAAACTTGGATGTGTTCCTGTACAGAGCCAGACCAATTTCACCTGTTCCTGACTTTCAACATCCCTAGATCACAGGTGTACTGTGTAGTTTCTCTTAATGCATACTACTGTGATCCATGTGTTTAGGCCACCTTTATAGTTATGATTTCTAGTTTATGACCCTGTTTGTCTATGGAAATTTCTTTTTGAATTTATGTTCAAGCAATTCTATATTTGTTGTATAATATCTTGCTTAATTGTTTCTCAATATTCTAACCACTGTATGCTGCATCAATTGAAAAACTCTGATTTTTACTCATTTTATATGTTCTATGCTCTTTGTACAAAATAGCTATGTTTATATAATTATTTTTATTATTTTTATTATTTTTTGTAATTTTTTTACTATGTAATTGGAGCTTTTCTCCCGGGCCTCTGCTGAAAATGGTCACCTTGTGTCCTGTCAGACAGAATGGAGAACATCAACAGTCATCCCTTTGCACAATGGTAGGCCATCCACAGACCCTGTAAACTACAGACCCATAAGTCTCACTAGTCTCATATGCAAAGCCATGAAATTAATTATCATGGAAATGACAAATAGTGACATAGCAAACCTCCAGACACTAGAATCAACCCAGTTTGGTTTCATCAAGGGCAGGTCATGCCTACTCAACCCGTTGGATTTCTTTGAGAAGGTCACCAAAGCAATGGATGAGGGCAAAATGGTTCACACTGCCTACCTTGACCTGGCCAAGGCGTTTGACACAATACCCCACTTGGGCATCATTGACAAACTCAAGAGGTTACGTAGAAACCCTTATGTCACCTGGTGGATAGCCAGCTGGCTCACACACAGAATGCAGGAATTTAGAATTAGGAAGTTCACCTCTACAAGGAGGCCAATCACAAGTGGAGTCCCTAAGGCATTGGTCCTGGGACTGCACCTTTTTGGCATTTATTTTCCTGAAGTTAAGGCCAATGTCAACAGCCTCTGTTTGACTAAATTTGCAGATGATTGCACATTAGGAGCTGTCATTGAATCTCCCACTGACACAAATGCTCTCCAGGAAGGGATAATACAGATAAATGACTTGTGTCAGAGCCATGGACTAAAACTAAATGCCAAGAAATGTATAATAGTATATTTTGGGCAGTCATCCACCTCTGGCAACTATCATATTGACAACACATCTCTAAGAGTTGTCTCAGTAGTGATGGACTTGGAGACACACATAGACAGTAATTTAGCCTTTGACCATCACGTGTCTATAGTAGTGAGGAAATCATTCCATGTTGTGCAACTTATAAACAAAGGTATGAAATCTAGGTCCAAGAAAGTCATTGTTCAATAGTATTTGCCATTCATCAGACCTATCATTGAGTACAGTGCTCCCTTAGGTATGTACCTAAAATGCGTATCCAACAACTGGAATGTCCACAGAGGTTTCTCACTAAAAGAATACAGGGCATAAGTAACATGCCCTATGCAGACCACCACAAGGCCCTATCCCTGTATTATGTCTTTTATATGCTGTTGAGGGAAATCTATGACTGGCATACAAGGCATTGTCAGACCGTAATCTGATGGACCTCCTGCATATCTGCAAAACAAACAGCACCTTACCCATTCTAAACACTTAAACCTTGCCTGTGATATAAATAGGACCTGCTGGACAGACAGGTATGTATCCCAGACACTACCTCTTCTCTTGAACAGACTCCACACCCATGTGAAGCAGAGTTCTTTCCTAACCCAATTCAAGTGTAACTTGGACAATTGGATGGGGAACAGGAACTTCAGCTGTGGCTTGGCACCTATGTTACTGTGTTGTATATGTGTCTCTGTAAGTATTGTTTTTGCTAAATATATGACTATGTTGTATTTCTCTTTACATTTCCACTGCAAGATCCACAGTAAAACCCACAGTTGTGTATATATGTGTGCATATCTATATCTTTATACATATGCACACACACACACACACACACACACACACACACACACACACACAGGCATGCACACACAAGCATGCACACACATATGGTTGTGTTCATATACAATGAATGCAGAATGCACCCATCACTGACACTCTAAATATCAATAGTTTATGAAGAAACTAGAAACTGCAAACATTGGCAAGCAAGTATGTA
>NC_056737.1:1491056681-1491074181 GCF_019279795.1 Protopterus annectens | reverse complement strand
ATTAATGTAAATGGGTTAAATAATAGCAACAAAGGAAATTCATTAATGAGCTATATAAAATTAAAAAAGAGGTAACATATTCTTGCAAGAGACTTGCTTAGTAGATAAAGAAATATAATATTTAATTAACTTAGTTTAGAAAATGCTATTACCTGCTACTTTTAACAAAAAGAGGAGAAGAATGGCTATACTTTCGAGGTGATCTTCTGTAATGCTTATGGATCATGGATCCATTAATGATCCCAATGGAATGTACATATTTGTAATACTTAAATATAATGGCAAGCTCTATACATCAGCTAATTTTTACTACAGTCCTGAAATAGGTATAAGAGTGGGTAAAGATTACTTAAACTTATTAAAAAGTCATTGGAAGGGTAGTTTAATTCTATCAGTTGATTTTAACTGCATACATACTATAGGAGATACAAACAAGTGAAGCTACAATTATGTCATCAGCTAAGGCATTAAACAGCTGGATTAGTAATGATAATTTAGTTAATTTGATAGTAAAATCAGAAAATAAGGCATTGTTCTTCACTCATTATTCTTATGCACATAGAACGCAAACTAGAATTGATATGATTTATGTCTCTACAGATTTATTTAATAAAGTAAATTATGTTAAACCTATTCTTTATCCTTTATCTGATCATAATCCACTAAATAGTATTTTAAAACTATTCCTTGTCATTTATCTGATAAAAATGCACTAAGTATTGATATATTAATGGATATACAAACATTTCAGATTATTTATAGAATCCCAATATATATATATAATGAAGTTAAAATAATTTAAGAGTTATCTTAAGGAAGAAATCAATATTTTTTTTATCTTTAAATGGTAATGGAAAGGTTAATAAAGTCATACTTAGGGGCTCCTTAAAAATGCATATTAAAGATAGAACAGGATGATGGGCTAGTAATAAAATGAAAGAGTGAAATAAAAAGTTATTAGAAATACAAGATGAAATACATAAAATGATGTCTGAACAACAAACAATGAAATTAGATAATACTGATGTCATTAAAAAATAAATGATAAAGTGTCAAATAGGTTTAATGCATAAAGTGGAAATGGCTTTAGAAAAAATAAAATTCCACAGTTATGTAATGACTTCAGAAATCTGCATAGATTAGCTAATACAAGTAAGATGGTAAGCAAAAAGGCAAACCAATGATATCCAGAATCCTCACACTAACAAGCTTACTTCAGACATAGAGGAAATAGTTAATATTATTAAAAATGCATGATAATCTTAATACAAATAATAATCCTGATGATTATAAAATTGACAAGTATTTAAAGAAAAATGTTATTAATAAACTTAATGGCCAGCAAATATCTCTGCTGAATAAGCCTAATACCCTAATAGAAATTAAAGAAGCTCTAAAAAATGGAAAAATTATAAAACTCCAGGGTTAGGTGATTTAAGTATGGAATTATATAGTCTGCTTCCATTGAATATTTTAGAATTACTGAATGGCATTTTTAGGATAATTCAGAGTGACAAACTAATTAAAGAACAAACAGAAGTTATAGTCAATTGGTTAATTTATGATAATATAAAAAGAGTAGTAATCATCTTAGGTTTAGCAAAAGGAATGGAGAAAACAATGTACATAATTAGCTTAGATATTGAGAAAGCTTTCGATTCTGTAGATTGGAAGTACAAGTTTAAAATTTAGAAGTGTTTGCATTTCCAGAACAATTTATTGGAATATTTAAAAAAAATGTACAAAAACTCCAAAGCACATGTTAAGATTGGATCTTATGTTTTTCAAGGATTCACTTTAACCAAAGGCACAAAGCAAGGGTGTCCCTTGTCCCTTCTACTATTTGCATTAGTTATCAAACCCTTAGCTAATAGTATACAAAGCAATGAAAAAATGAAGGATTCTTAATTAGCAAGCATTGCCAAACTAAAATACAGATTTTTGCAGATGAAACTTTACTAATTGCTCAGTTGAGGTAATAGATGAAGAAATGGAAATGTTTCAAGAAGTATCACTGCTGAAATTTAATAGTAATAAAACTGAAACTTTAGTGTTATATCAATTACTAGCTAGTATGTTTAAAGATAATATAATTGGGAATAAAAATC
Source organism: Protopterus annectens (assembly GCF_019279795.1). NCBI lineage: Eukaryota > Metazoa > Chordata > Ceratodontiformes > Protopteridae > Protopterus > Protopterus annectens. The sequence continues at coordinate 1,491,072,073 of NC_056737.1, read as the reverse complement.
AAATATTTAGGAATAAAAATCTGTCAAGATGTGAATAAGATTACTAATAATTTTGAAAAAATAATTAAAGAAGTTTATTTCTTATTAAAAAATGGAATGATTTTTTTTTTTTCAAGGCTGAGTTAGTATTTTTTTTTTATTTAACATTTTTTACTGGAAAAGTCTGACTTGGAACGAGTCAATTTTCAGCAAAGACTTTGAGAGAAATGCTCCAGACACATCTTTGTAATATGGGAGGAAACTGGAGCATCTGGAGGAAACCCATACGAGTACAGGGAGGACATGCAGACTTTGCAGAGAAGGTGCTGCAGTTGAGAATTGAACCAGAGAACCTCTTGCTGTGAGGCAACAACATTAACCACTGCACCACTGCACTATCCTCTTACTGAGTACTTCATCCTAGTACTTATTAAAATTATTATATTCCCCAAGATTATATACATATTGCATTCAATAGCTTTAATACTTGAGAAAAAAACTTTCAAAGAAAATGGAGAAAATGTTATCTTTATTCTTATGGTATCCTAAAAATGCCAATAATTGCTTATAGGAATCATATGAGATTATGGGAATATGGTGGTATTAGCTTTCCAGATATAGAATCTTATTCTATCACTGCAAATTTTAACTCTAGTATACTCTGTAAAGCTCAGCTTACACTAGTCAATGGAAAACAATTCATGCGTAGCTTTTACTAAATTATCAAATATGATAAATTATATGTAACAATCCTTTCATCTGGTTAATAAAATTTACCTTAGAAGGAAATTCATGCCAAATTTTAGACTCTGCATATATGAAATCAATTTTAAACAGTTAAGAAATATGTTTTTCAAACTCCATTAATATCAGAATGGAAACTTTTGTGCTTTCTTATTGCAAACACATCTAGTTTTAAGGAAACTCAGAACAATGTTTAAATGAATTTACTAAAAAGGAATGGATTACTAGTACGGTCTGAATGCTTTGAAAAAGGAAAAGCTAAGTCACCAGAATAGTTGATGAAAGAGTATAAGCTGGATGAATCTGTTAACCAGTTAATATTTTCCATCAGTAAGAAATTAAATGAATTTGTAAATGATATGAGTGAACAGGAACAAAACACTATTCCCCCATTATATGAATATATGAATGCTATCATTGTGGTTAAATTGACCTGCAAAGGAAGCTTGTCCAAGCTTTATAAGTTAATTATAAATAATAATAATGATTATGACACAAAATTCTGGAAGTTTTTATATCATAGTTGATTATTGGCTCAATAGATGGTAAGAATAAAACTTTTTTACTTAAATCATATAGTTAAAATTCTTCAAGTTTGAACTGGCAAGTTCTTATGTGGAAATATATATATATATAATATTTGTTACTCTCTATAATATTTCTAAGTGAAGTAAAATGACTTCTTATGTCTGTTGGAGATGTAGTAAAGATGTAAAAGCTGATTGAACAAACCTATTTATTGATTGTGAAAAATTAAATGTATATAGGGAAGGGGATGTTTTTAAGGGGTTATTGTCTGATAGTTGTTCTTTAACTAAATCAATATTACTAATGAATGTTCCACTTCCATTACCTATAAAAGACAAACAACAAAAACTGTTCTGGAGTTTCCTTGTAGAAGCTAGAAAAGTTATTACAAAAAATTGGAAATTGAATTGAGTTCCTACATTCCAAGAACTTTTTTTTTTAATTTACCAGTAATACTATATAAAACTGAAACAGAGGCAATCAGAACAAGATCTGTAAGTCATACTAAGACTTTTAATGGTTGGGATAGCCTTGAAATGTTGCTATTGAAATAACAAGACTTTTATTGTGTCAATTGTATAAGATTACTTTGATGATTTAATGTATTCCTAACATTGTGTAACACTGTGTGATGTTGAATTTCTTCTGTGCTGTGTGTATATTGTAAATATATTACATTCATATTTTTTTCTTAAAAAAATTAAAATGAGGCTTGTATGAGGCCTCCTTCTTAGGAGGCATATTCCTGTTGGTATATATTAAAAATGTATATCAGAAACAATGTTAGTACACTGGTAGTGCGCAAAAAAATTAACAGCTTTGAAATATATACCAATACGCTCTAATGTAACACCCTACTATAGCATGCAAAACAAAGTTGTAGTCAACAAAAATATAAACCATGTGAAAATGCCTGATTTCAACATGTCACCCCCAAAGAAAGTAATTAACAGGAGCAGAGGGGTCTATTTATCAGGCATACAACCTTTTAAGCATAGCTAAAATATAAACTGGGACACACACTAAGTAAAACTGATATTCCCACATTTGCCAGCCATTATTTTGGCATGTCAGTAGGTGTTACCCTCTATAAACATTTTCTAAACTGTTATGCTGCAAGCATCAAACACATTTCCACATACACTTTGACAAAAAAATTGTTAAACAATACAGGCAGGCAGAACAAAGGAATTACATATCAACATTATATAAAGATGTGTAAAAGGAGAAATAAAAGACATACTCTAAATATTTGTAAAACATGTCTCTGCCCTGGAGCATTAGTCATATCCTTTGTTCTGCATCACAAAGAGAAGAAATCTCTCTTCTGTAATGTAATAGGGCATTAATAACCCACATCACACTTATAAGATGTAGATATCTACCTCTGGGTACACTGTATATGCTGATTAGATTTCAACTGATTATATTTTCTGAATCACTTAATCTGCTCTATGAGCAAATGAGGTAAACATCATGTTAAAGGTTTACATGGAGCCTTCCACATGCTTGAGCAGCACAGAAGTGTAAATTAAGAGTTTGGCATGCTAACATCATTCAAGAGTGTCGCACTAGTACTAACAGTCAATAATGTGTTAAGGAGCCATGCTCACCAAATCCAAACTGTGAAAGGGTGAGTCACACGGGTAACTGTTAAAAAGTATACACATTGAGAATATGATGGAAGTGTGAGCCATGGGATTAGTCATGTCAGCTAAGGTTAATTGAGGTAGTTATACAAAACATCCCAGGCTTGGGTGAAGTTTCCTAATAAGAAGAATGGTACCTCTTATCACCTGTAACAGGAATCACAGGAACAAAAAATATTGAAATTAAGGTATGTTATGCTATAATACATTGGACAAAATTATATAATTAAATGTACATTTTTTGATAAGTATGCTATGCCAAACATGTTTGCACCCTTACCCTGATTGTGACAGTCACATCTGTCCTAGCTTTACATTTCATCACACTGTAATCTGTTTCAGAAAATAATGAAAACACAACCATTCCCAAACAGTGTAATGTGAAATCAACTTCCATTTTAAGAATTACAATTACTTTAAGTGAAATTTACTAAAGACAGTTATGTACATGGGCATTGATACTTGTCCTTGAAATTGACAATACTTTGTCACACATACCATACAGTCATTCACAGTCAAAGCACGTATCCCTCAGCAAATGTTATAGAACCACATTAGACACACAGACAAAACAGAATTATGAACAGCATTTTTTTTTGTCAGTTCATGTTCAAATATTGTTCAGTGCCTCTTAGGAAATGGTAGCTCACAGCCCATGGCAAAAACATAGAAAATACCTATGCATGCACAAAGAATTAGCCATGGTTTGTGCATGGTCTAAGCAAATCCATATTCATTCACACACAGTGGTGATGGTATACCCTCACATGTCTGCTTTCTAACCAGTTCTGTACAGGTTCTTCTATGGTGTTGTCTGTAATTGCATATATCCAAAGCACTGCAGGTCAAATGCAATGAGCTCCCTGTTATATTAGTGTATAAACAGCAATTGGTGACATGCAACAACAGCTCACTGAACACATGTAGTGTGAGAATTTGTACTTGGTTGCCACACCTTCACAGTGGGAGGGTTTTGATCCCCAAAGTGTTGTACTCTGTTTTAAACATGATCACATTAATTCCCTTACAATGGAGATAGTGTCTACAAAAAATGTCTGCTTTCTGGTAAGTGTTGCACAAGTATTGCTGTAGCATCATTCATTAGTGCAGAAGTCAATAAATTATGAGTTAGGCAGATAATTTGAATCCAGTAATATCTATGCTGTAACAGTATGTAATCAGCAGTGACATAGAATGCCTTACTGAACAGATGCAATGAGAGAATTTCTACTTGATTATCACACTTTCATAAGTGAAGGTCTTTGATCCTGTATGTGCTGTACACCATTTTAGCAAGACAATATTCATTCACACACAATGGTGATCATATCCCCCCCAAAAGTGTACTTTCTGACAAGCTTTGAGCAAGCTCTTTTGTGGTGTTGATTGTTAGTATGTAAGTCAAGCAATTGTGAGGCAGGCAGCAGTTCAAATCTAATAATTTCTACTTTGCTATGACATGTAAGAATGGCTCACTGAACAGATGCAATATGAGAATTTCTGCTTGTTCAGCACATTTTAATAGGTGGAGAGTTTTGATCCCTTAGGTGCTGTACTCCACTTTCAACATATCCAGCTCATAGTCTCCTTTTCGTCTGTCTCGTTGAGTGACAGTTATGAATGTCTTTGTGACTTAGGGTTGCATATTTGTCTGGTGCACATAGTAGATAGAAAATGTTTGATTACTTATAAGACTGTTATTTTTCAATACATATTGCACATCAAAAGTTGCTGATTTCTTGTTCTTACTCATTTGTAAAGGGCAGGGCACAGTAATCACCATTTTCACACAGTGGTAATGGTATGGGGGTAGGAAGGCAAGGCTGACACCAAAGAAGTGAGTTTGTGCAAGAAAGAAATCCATGTATCTTCCAGAGTATGAAGTGTTCAGGACCAGTAACAACAGATGTGTAGTACTTAACAGTACTGCTTAGATAGCTTGCATGTGTGTGAAGTGGTATGGGCAAGTGATATTTTTTCAATGTATGTATGCCTGCATGAGCATAATCAAGCATTGTGCACTGACATCTCAGACAGGTGTGAGCTGTGCATGGTAGACTACTCAGTTCAGTGTTGTTGACCCCAACTACAAAAACTACCTCTGCCATGAGATGCACTGTTACTTCCTTAGCCCTAGCTAGAAGTCAGAGTTCTACCTGAGTTGTACTGCTACTTCCTCAGCTCTGGCTAGAAGTCAGAGTGCTTCCTGAATGAGAGCTATGTCTGCTGGATGAGATCCCTGAAGACTATGTCCATAATCACGATCCCATGTCTAACCACGTCTGGGTGTGGACACTGCAATCACTCACAGAGCAGTGGGTATAGTGTCACTACAGGAGCAGGATCTTGCACAGCCATATCTGCTAACACCAGAATATGTAGCTCTTTCTGGTGACATGGATGCCCACCCCACCCAACAGACAATCCATTTGGAAACTGATGATCCAGTGGCTTTCATCCTGTCTAGAGAGTTGCCCACAAAGTTTAGGGAGTCACCCATGTCAGATTGCATGACATTTAGTAGTCACAGTATGTCTTCCTAGACATTAGTGGAATGTGCTTGTGCCTCTGCTATGGCCCTACACATACATCTGGTGGCAGCAAATGACACACCAGCTTCAAGAGGAGAATAGACAGCGGGACTCCCCCAAGCACTCCTGCCCGACCCTCCTGTATGGTACAATGCCCTCATGATGGCTACCAGAAGAAGCAACCAGTTCTGCAGCTGGAGTAACCACACTAGTCTAATCAACGGTGCCACCCTCAACCTGTCCTATATCAAAGGTCTCTGTCCTGGGTAGGACTAGGCATACTGATTGCATCCGAAACATGGTAATGGGATGTGGGAGTCACAAACTCAGTATCAGACTGACCTTCTGCACCACCAGACTGTGCCTGTTCATCATCATCACCACCAACACCATCATCATCATCATCATCATCATCAGAGGCTACCAGTATTCTGACTTCAGGTGGTAGGAGTTCTACATTGCCATTCTCATGATCACCAAAGATAACAAGGCATAAATGCAACAAACAGGAAACTGGAGAATTGCTCACATATTTTCCTTATAATAAAGGTATGTTAAACTTCTTAAAAGGTAATAAAGCTACAAAAAGTTTACTGTCACATAGACCTGAAGGTACCTTATATATGGTACTAACAATAAGAATGTGTATTTACCATGTGGAAGTAGGCTGGCAGCCTGCAATCCAGAAGTGCCTGTATGTGAGGAATGGAAAAGAAGAATTTTTGCTAAATATCACAATGCAAATAAAACAAGACAATGAGAACTGTCCCCTTCAGAAGTACAGATTAAAAATGTTCTCAAATAAATATATTGAACAGTTGGATTTCCACCCCAAACCCAAAGCAAACTCCGCTATTTCTGAATGACTGCAACCTGACTCACAGTTGTCACTGTTCCTGTCTATCTGTCTCCATATAACTATTTATCTATCTATCTATACACACACATAGATTTATTTCATTTGATTGAACTGTACTTGACTGAAAATTAAATATTTTAAATAATATGACTGAAAAGCAATTGACTGTAAACCAGGTTGACTGAAAATCAACTTGAATGAAGCCCATTTCACTGAAAACTCAGATGACGGAAACCCATTTCACTGAATCAGAAACAACTGAAGATATTCAACATAAGAAACACAACATAAAGTAATGCTTTTTCAGGGGGGCAAGCCCGGCTGCACCCTCCTTAATTATATATACTAATTCCAAAATTGCACAACTACTTGAAAATAAAACACCATACAAAGTGAATCAATGTTGGTGCACAAGCACTGACTCAGTGCGTATGGTGTTTTTTTTTCTTTTCTCAAGTGGTTCTGCAGCCATGGAGTTAGTATATTTAATTAAACTTGGGTAGTACAGGGGGGCTTGCCCCCTTGCAAAAACACTATTTTATGTTGTAATTTCTTATGCTGAATATTTTCAATGATTTGTGATTCAGTGAAATGGGTTTCAGTCAAGTTGGTTTGCAGTCAATTTCTTTTCAGTCAGATGGGTTTTCATTCATTTAGTTTTCATTCACATTCTTTCAAACATTTGGTTTTCAGTCAAGTACAATTCAATCAAATGATAGTAAATATATAGATAGATATAGATACATATCAGTTAGCTTACATATATGCATATAAGGATATAACAATAACACTTGTTTTTTGCAAACCTGAATGGTCTTCTTCTGACACCCTAAGTCGGTCATCCACATCTGTACAAATCTCAAGGTTTCGGGTGGAACCTTCTGCTAAGCTATCTGGATCTCTGACAGTGGACAAGAACTCCTCTGTTTTAGTTAGTGGTGGTTCAATAGCACCCCCAGGAGTCATCTGTCCCCAGGCAATTGCAGCGGTCCTACAGCAGGTTGAAGTTATCATGTCACTTGCCTGGTTTCATATCTGAGAGTAGGTTCACCCATGCCTCCAACAGCATTAAGGTCATTGACCACCTGCTGCCATGTTCTGTCTCTGGCAGATTGGTTACCTCTACCTCTCCCTAACAAAAAAGCTCCACAGTTAAGTATGGCCTGGATAATAACCTTATTTTCTGCACCCATATATGGTGCCTTATGGGATACAAATTTCTTCTTGGGTGCCATATCCTTGAATGAGATGAAACAGAAAACAGACAAACAAATAAATAAATGTATAATAAACAGTCAGGATGGCTGTAAGCTCAGTCTGCGACTGTATGCATCCAACATACCCACAAGCTATTTAAATGTGCTAAGTTCTAATTATGACTACACCCAAGTTAGGATCCCCCAATTCCCCCACACACAACAAAAAAAAAGTGCATTTAAATCTCAGTTATAGGCACAAATCATATAATACTTCTGTAATGGAGATTACACAGCTTTAACTATGTAATTTATTGCAAAATTAAGAATAACAATTACGAATGTAACATTAGAAAAGTTACACCAAACTGTTATAACTGCCATATCCACTGCTGTGAAGTTAAGTCAGGTAGAAATATATAAACAGATTTTTTCTTTTCCTAACACAGATGAAATGCCATACTTTCCCACATACTTACAATTCAATCATCTGCAATAAGTGTGCAAACACGACATACAAAATAAAATAATTTGTCACGTAGCGTTCAATAGTATAATTGTAGAAATGCAGACATGGCTATGATAAAAGGAAGGGATAGAAGTAAACAATGTAAAATAATAAAAATACTTCTCAGTGGTCACTGCACTTACCTTTTAAGGTTAAAGTAAATGCATTAGTTAAGAAATAACAAAATACTTTGACAACACAGAACTGTAGAAAATAGATAAATCTCCCAAAGTCTTGCTTTACTAGCAGTATCAAGCCATGTGTTTCAAAACAATCTCTCCAGCATGATACAAGGGCATTAGCTACATGATTACCTTTATATAGTTCAGAGTAAGCCCCATGAGCACTGTGAGTATGCAAATGAGGTGTGAAATCATTAGCATTCCCGAATACCAAGAACTGCATTAAGTGTATGGAATGTAATCATGATGTAAGGACTTACACATTTCCATGCACACTCCCTAGGAATGCAGCAAGTGTTCCCTGTTAATGACTTCCAGATGTCTATGACTACTGTGACTGCAGGAACAAAGAACTTTCACAGCATCCCCTCTTTGATATACACCTAGTGATGATATGACAGGGAGAAGAGACATAACAAAAAGTCTGAAAGTACATTGATTTATGAGCTTGACATTCAAATGCTAATTGTTATGACCAGAGTTACTGGCCCTTAGTAAGAAATTGTGTTAACATTAATGTGAGTGCATTATGCATTGATAAAGACAATATATGGCAATAAAACAGAGAAACAGTTGCTATTAGATAATGAAATTAAGAATCAGAAAGAAAGGGTTACACTTGCAGTGTTTGCAGTCTTTCTTTAATATTGCATGAACAAATGCCTATACTGGTTGTTTGCAATATCCCAATGATTCAGACATTGACTGCCAAATGTGAAAGAACAACTTTTATAACTTGTTTCTGTTGCACTTTCAATGTAACTTGATACAATGTCACATTGTCATTACATGTAAACATCTGAACTCTGTATTACCTTGCTAATATTTGTCATTATCTTTGACAACTGTAAAATAGTGTGAAATAATTGCTTTCAATGCCCTTGTTTGAGGATTCTAATCCATACAGGTCCTTGTTGCAACATAACACATTTGGTTTAACATCGACATGTAAAGTATTTTATCTACAATGATTGTTTATGGAGTTTTTTCTTGTATCAAGTGTGCACCATTTGGCATAGTAACACCATTGGCTGGCAGTGCTCAATAGCATTGAACTGCATTTCATTGCCCACAGTGAAAACTGACAAAGTTTATTTGGACTGCTATCAATAGCACAATGAAGACAGGCATTGTTGCACTTTACTCAGCAGTCTTAATAGTACTGAGTGATAAATTAAAGTTGCTATACTTCTGTCTCTATGGCATAATGTGTAAGGGTATTCTGGGTTAGAGAAACAATGCATGTGATACAGAGATCAAAATCTGTTCCTCACTTCATTGAGGAAGTTCATAATAATTCTTCACACTCATTTTTTTTGTTTGAATGTTTTGTTTGAGAAACTCAAGTAAGGTTAATACTGACTAAAATGGCAGACAGATAAGTCATTTTAAATTATTTAAATATGAATTGTGTGTGTGCTGTGTAAACAATGAATGTATTTCTGCTGGTCTTTGTGCCCTCCTCTATAACCGTGGCAGTAACTAAAGTCCCGATATTGTGGGACATGCATGATAATACTGATGCGGCAATGCAATGTGAGATGGTTGAATGTGTCACTATAATTCATTACTAGCTCTGCTCATTGCTACATATACATTGTGATTCATTTCATGAGTCCGCAACTAGTTACTCCCTAACAGCTGAATACTTCTGCTAAATATTGCCTTCTGCAGTTGCACTCCACTTGACAATTGGAAAGTCACTTTCCAGGCTTAAGTAAAACAGTGAAAATTTATTTTAGGCTGCTTTAGGTAGTGCAAATCAGCCTGGTGGCATTGTGTGGTCATTAGCAGTCTGGATAGTACTCAGGGAAGAAAATATACCTGACGGGTAACTTTCTCTATGGCACAAGGTGTAAGTACAGTGAGTTTAGAAGTAAAGGACATCTGATGCATGGTTTGACTCTACTTCAATCATACTTTCACAGACAGTTATCTTTATACTGTACACACTTAATCACATTTTGTGATAACATTGTATTGATTAAAAAACAACTGTTGTCACTGTTGCTAACAACATGTGATCTCTAGTCTGTCCACTTTACATTAATTGTCATTAATTCATCATCATCAACCCCCTTTTTCCTATTTTTCTACATGGGGTTGGGGTGTCATGTTAACTGTCACCTTAATTGCCATTAATTCATCATCACCAACCCCCTTTTTCCTATTTTTCTACATGGGGTTGGGGTGTCATGTTAACTGTCACCTTCTCTCTTGATTCAGTGCTACATCCTGCTTTCTTCAACACTCATGGCTGACTGTTGTAGATCTTCTCACACACAATCCATCCATCTCTTTGCTGTATGTCCTCATTTCCTTTTACCTTCTTCCTGTCTGTCGCAAATCTTCTTCACCAGATTGTCTTCTGCTTTTCTGCACGTCTCAACCACCATAATCTGTAATCTGATCTTTTCTGTAATTGGAGCTACACTGGCTTCTGCTCTTATATCTCATTTATTCATCTGCCCCACAATGTGCATCCTACCCCCCTTCTCAGGCACTTCATTTCCATCACCTCTAGCTTCCGCATCTGCTCTGCCTTTATTGCCCAGGTTACTGTACCATACAGTAGTACTGGTCACACCACTGTCTTGTACATCTTACTTTTCAGTTTCTTTGACATTCTTCTGTCATTCACTACACCTAAGACTGTATGCCAGTTGGCTGCAGCTCCTTCAATTCTAGCTTTGACCTCTTCATTCAGACTTCCCTTTTCCTCAACCACCCCTCCCAGATACTTGAAGTTATTAACCTGTTCCACTATCTTCCCTTCTATCTCAATTCTCAATTTCTGATTTTTCCAATTTGCTGCAATTACCACTGTCTTACCCGTGCTTAGTTTCATCTCATGTGCCTTCAGTTTTGCATTCCATTTCCCTATCCTTTGCTGAAGTTCTTGCTCAGAGTTTGCCTGTAATGCCACATCATCTGCATACAGCAGCTTTGTTGATCTGTCCCCTCTGATCTGTTTGCTAATGTAGTCCATCACCAGTATAAACAGCAGTGGACTCAGAGATGAACTCTGGTGCACACGCACTCCCACTCTGAACCCTTCTATGAGGCTGAACACTGTTCATACTTGAGTCACTGGGTCCTTGTTCATAGCCTGCACTAATTCTACCAATGTTTCTAGGACTTTGAACCACCACAGTACTGCCCACATCAGCTTTCTTGGGACCTTGTCATATGCATTCTCCAAGTCCAGAAATGTCGAGTTTGACTCTTTCCTCATCTCCAGCTTCTTCTCAACTAACTATCTCACTGCAAACATTGGGTCAGTTGTGCTGCATCCTAATCTGAATCCGAACTGCTCATCTCCTATCTTACTTTCTATTAGTCTGTTTACCTGTTTATCAATCACCCTCTCTAGAACTTTCATGCAATGTGACAGGAGTTTGATGCCTCTGTACTGCCCACGTTGTGAATGTCCTCTTTGTTCTTGTACACTGGCAATAGTATGCTTATTCATCTGGGCCGTTTTCTCCACACTCCTATGAGTACTCTCAGAAGCCATTTCTCCCCATTCTCATCCAGCATCTTTATCATATCTGATGTGACCTCATCTGAGCCTTCTGCTTTCCCTGACTTCAGTTTCCTTACTGCTATTCTTACTTCTTCTGGGGTGGTCTCCTCTTCTTCTGTCATTTTTGGCTGTGTCTGGGGAAGTACAGCTTTTATGGGGTTTTCATCATTCAGAAGTTGCTGGAAATATTCCTACCATCTCCCTTTGATGTCCTGTGGACTGGTGAGTAGGTTGTTGCTGGCATCCCTTATGAAGGGTGTCTGACTATCTTCTTTATCACTGATCATCATTAATTATAAGTCTGATAGTGTGTAACGCAAAGTAGATATCTGATATTGCAAGGAGATTTGAGCAGGAAGAATTTTTCATATGAATGCAATTCGTGATCTGGTCATTGGTATATATATCCATTCATTCCATTTAGTTACTTTCTGCTTTTTTTTTTCTCTACCATATATTTATTTTCTAATGTCTTTTCCATTTGCTCTCCCCTCAACAGCATACAAAGAGAGCTTACTGCCAAGTAAAAAAGTGAAACATTTAGTTTAGGCTACCTTAAAGCTAATATCTCTGTTATTATTGTGTGGCCCCTACATAAGCAACCTTTAAAGCAGGAAATATATCAGTTTGGGACAAGAATGTAATATAAAAGAACTTGAGCAAGAGGGAGTGTATAAATTTTGGGGAATTGATGAAGGATCACCAATTAAACATGAACAAATGCAAACAAAACTTAGTAAGGAATACTTTAGAAGACTTAAATTAATCCTGAAAACAGCATTGACATCTAGGAACAAAATACAGCCTATAAACCAATTTGCTCTTCTTGTCCTAACTTAAAGTTTTGGAGTGATTGATTGGCCCCAAAATGTGTTGGATAGATTAGATATTAAAACATGCTTTGTGCTCATCAAGTGATCTATAAAAATCAGTGCATACCAAGATTATATATTCCCTGTTCCCAAGGAGGGATGAACCTCCTTGAAATTGATTACATGTATAGATCTGCAATTGTGTGACTCCACACATATCTGCTAACCTCACAACACCCAAATGTAGTAAAAGTTTTGAAACATGAGAATAAATCTAAGATGACTGCTCTGCTTAACCTAACAGAAGCATATCAGCATCAAGCAGGAATGGAAGTCAAACCAAAAGTAGATAAAAATCAGGCAGCAACTGAATGTGCCAGAAAACAAAAGAAATAATATAATGTGAAGGATGAGAAGAAAAGGCAAGAAATGTGGAAAACGCATAAATATAGTAGCAAGTATAGAAAACTTCTGGAAGAACTTCATGTTGTTCAGGAGTGAACACAGGAATGGTTAAGGAGAGGTGAATTCAAACCAAGAGATGAAAGGTTAATACTGGCATCCCAAGACAGTGGGCTATGTACATGTTGGTTTACAAAGTCCATTGAACACGTGGGAGAAACAGACAAATGTTGGTTTTGTAAAACCGAATTGGAAACATTCACAAACCTCGTTGCTGGTTGTGACATACTAATGGCAGAAGAACTGTATACTGAAAGGTATAATAATGTGGTGAGACAGTTGCACTGAGGATTGTGCAAACATTATGGTATTGCAGTGGCTAAAAATCACTGGAAACATGAGCGCCAAAGCATCATAGAAAATGATGAAGTCTACATCATATGGGATCATCCATTACCAACAGTTTAAAAGACAGATGATAGAAAACCAGATACAGTGGTCCAAGAAAAGAAGAAAAAAATAGCATTGATCATTGAAATCACCACACCCAGTGACTACAGTATCCTGCGTGCAGAGAGACACAAAGTCATAAAATATCAGGATTTGCAAGCAGAAATGAGAGCAATGTGGAAAAAGGATACCCAGATAGTTCCAATAGTAGTAGGAGCAACGGGTCTTATAAAGAACAGTCTACAATCATATTTAGAGATTTTGCCAATACATATAACTCCATACGAATTGTAGAAGGAGTCATTACTGGGCATGTTGCGGGTGCTTCAAAGAGCACTTTTGGCTGACATCAAAATGTGAAACAATGCTAATCTCATGAACTTTAATTGTATTTTAACTTAGGAATGGGGTCTATTTCCATCAAGCCAAAAGATTTGGAGAAATTAAAAACGGAGAATAATTACTTCAGAGAACGCACCTGACAGATGTCAAATTCTGTGGAACATGGTGTTACTAAAGTGAATTATGAGAAATTATGCCCATGAAGCATTATTTGTATCCTGTGCAGAGAACACATTGTAATTATTCAAACTATGTCATTTTTTTCTTATTTCATCTTTTTTTAAGGTTCATTCCCTCTCCACTTGGCAGTGCACAAACATGGTTCAATTCCTAAGGAAAAAATGTGAAAATTTTAGTTTACGCTGCTTTAGATAGAGCAAAAATGCCTGGTGACATCGGGTGGCACCCCACTACATGGATAGTACTTACTCCAGTAAATGCACCTGACAGATGACAAATTATATGGCACAAGGTGTAACTGAACTGAATTGAGAGATATAAGGCCCATAATACATTACTCGAATCCTGTGTAGACATCACATTGCATTTAGTCACAATATGTTATCCTTTGTTCATTTCCTTTTTAAGGTTCAGTTGCTCTTCACTTGGCAGTGCACAAACAGTATTTACCACCTAAGGAAAAAGTGAAAAATTTAGTTTAGACTGCCTTGGGCAGTGCAAACATGCCTGCAATGGTGCACTTTCTTCAGCACTCTGGACACTACTGGGAGGAGAAATTCCATCTCTCTTAGAGTTATCTGTGTGGCACAAGGTGTAAGTGCAGAGACTTTAGATCAAAAGACAACTGATTAAGAGTCCAAATCCAGCTACAAGATACTTTTTAAAAAGTGTGTAAAAAGCCCATTTTTCACAACTTTTTCAATAGGACTATAACACTAAATAAAATTGATAATGTTAAATCTGTTTTTGCAAGGAATGAATCAGTAAACCTTGTAAAATTAAATTGTACTATTTAGTACATATCATTAATGTTTCACATATAATCACAAGCTAATGTGTGGCCAATCTCCTATACAGAACAATGACTATATGTCATATAAGATTCACTTGCATATGTATGACAGGCACAATACTTTTGTTATAATCATCATAAATCATCACATATCCCAACTATGTGTTTAGGGCCCTTATGTCTTGTGACGTATATATGTAACATAAACCGACCTGAGCACATTCAACTGCATCCATCTGGAACATGTTTACTAATAGAAATACTGACTTTTGCATATGAATTCATTCCAAGAAAAAAATTACAAATGCACACTCATATAGGCCTCTCTGGATTATTATCTCCATCAATTCAGAAATTACTATATGGCTAATTTCCAAACTGGAAAGGTAGTTTTCCTGTGGCAATGTCAGTTAATAAAGTAAGTTACAGATTTTGCATCCTTTAACATTACGTAAGTCCCAGTATGACAATATGTCATAACTCATAATCTTTCATCTTCAATTGAGCACTCTATTGCTGAATATTGGAACCTTTGATAATGGGTGGAGCATCACACATGGCTTAGCTTAATTCCATGTTTCACACCTTTACTGCTATGTGATAAAAGCAGTGCCAATGTGTCTGCCAAAGAGTCCATCTGCTTTAAACTAAGCAAATGCAGTTGATAAGACTGTGTGTCATTGCACAATAACAGTAACATGCAAGATCTGA
>NC_056737.1:1490941681-1491051681 GCF_019279795.1 Protopterus annectens | reverse complement strand
AGGTGGATTGTTGGATCTACTTTGACTCACTGGCACCCATTTAACTGAACATCATTTTTCTGAGACGAACATCACAAAAACTGAAATGCACAAATGGTGAAGTTTTCCCAGGGTAAGTAAACACTTGCCCAACATGCCCTTTTCTCCACTGTAGTACAATCCTGGAGTTGGTATATATAGTTAGGGGGGGTGGGGGTGCAGCCCCCACATTGGGAGGTGTGTGGGGTGTAACCCCCCCACCTAGGTGGGTTTTACTCATGTTGGTTCATGTTTTGTGTCAGTATGGGCAAGTGTTTACTTACTCTGCTAAAACTTTGCTGTTCAGGTATATCAGTTTTTACGATTTTCATTTTAGGAAAATGTTTGGTTATCTGGGACCCAAAGTCTCAAAGTAAATCTGGATTGTCATGATAGTTTTAAGACTTCATGTTATTAGTCAGTAAAGTCACATGACTTGCTGATCAAATCCTGATATGGGCAACATTATATGAATGGATTGACATGTTGTAAACAGCATTGTAGCTAGTTATTCATATCTATTTTTTAACTTGGACAATGATATGTCATCATAGGTAGTGATTGCATGGCAGTGAAATGTTTATTTGGGGCATGTCATGTTGTGAGTGCTACTGTGGCACATGCATTGAGTACTGGCTTGCATAGCAAACCTACACAGCCTGTGGTCCACTTCTGGGACAGTGTGTGTCCTACATAATGAACATAGCTTCCTTGTCAAAGAAGCAGTCTTATTGTAATGTTCAGTGTTGTGTGGACAGTAATATGTGTAGCTCCTTTCCAGCATTGTAATAAATCTGAGTGCTCATATTATATTCAAACCTTTGTGTTAAGACATGCATTCAATTCAATTATTTGTGACAGTCTCCACTGCTATCTGATGTGGCACATGCAGTCAATACAGAGGTCTGCAGAGAGCCTTGTATTACAGGCAGTGGTGGAATCTGTTTACATCTGTCTGTGAGACAAATGTGCCAGACAACAGTGGCTTACACACACTCAAAGGGCCACCTTTTTCAGGCATTTCCCTACCAGAGAAAAAGACTGGAAGGGAAACACTGAGATCTCAAGAGTTAGTACATATAAGTAAGAAGTGTTGTGAGTGTAGTCAATGGCCTTGTAGATCAAAGGTTGGAGCACTGGCCTAGTAAACCAGAAGTTAAGAGTTCCCATCTTATCAAGGCCTCTGCTTGTTGTTGGGAGTTGGTATAATAGCTAAAGGTTTACTTTACAAACCTAAGCTACAGTGTTTGATTCTCACCTTTGAAGGGCAAATTGGGTAAGCTTAAAATGGCCCACAAGGGCAGCTAGTCTAGTACTTACAAAAAAAAACTTTTTAAATGTTTTTGTGTTTCCCTTCTTCAAGCTAATACTGTTAGGCATTTTAACCACAGTTTTGTGGAATAATATGAGAAGCTTTGTGCAGTCATCAGTCCCTCTACAATGTGTCTTATAATGTTGAAGGAGTCCAGAGCACACAGTTAAAATGAAAATGAACAAAGGGAAGGTGCATAGACTCATCACAGAAGAGAACTTGGCCAGAAACTGAGCTGAGGGGCCAAGCACTGTAAGGTGACATCACCAATCACTGAGATATTGTGCCAGCAGAATAATGTGATGTTTTTATTTTAAGTAACATGTTCATTTTTAATTGAAAGTATTATATAAACATAATAACAAGCAAGCTAAAAAAAACTGCCTTAAGAGCAGTTCAGCTAAGACATACTAACATACTAACAAAGTACAATATATGAAAATACATGGGTTACCTCGAAACCTAATTGATCTTTTTTCTTTAGACTGAGTATGATTGCTCACCATCTTGTTTCATGTTATAGCGGTGTGTGTTGCTTGAAAATATATTGCTTTCTATATACCTGCATGTGTCAGTTTTTTTATCACTCATTCATTGAACTGTAAGTATCTTGTAGTTAGAGTATGTAAGGCGACATTTGGAATAAGGAGATGGAGTATGGGACAAAGTACCTTACATGGGGGAATAGATCCCCCCCCCCCCAGCCTCCTGCATGACATTCTTTGTACACAATGATTAGAGGTCTCCTGCAGTGGCATCTAAGCATCTGTATTTAGAGCTGTTAGCTTTGATCCAATATAGAAGACATGCATTATACATGAGATATATCAGGCATAACAAACATTTAACAGGTACCATGGGAAGGTTGTTGTTAAAGAAATAAATATTTGACACTCATCATATATCAAAAGTAAATGCATTAATAGGCTTTATTATTGACAATATAGAGGTTCAGTACTTAAAAAGTATTATGATGGTCAAAGTTTAAAAGCATATAGAAATATTTTGCTATAAATTATTTTAAGTTTAGTCAGTATGTTATAATATAATATTTTACCTAAAGCGTCTTCTGTGTGGAGATATGCGTGAATGGGCATACCTTCGTTGAAGGTTGTGTGTCAGGCCTGGCAAGTCAGTATGTAAAAATCTACTGCCAATCATTAGTGGACCGGAGTTCTGCGGTGGTGACCCCCTAACCGGGAAAAGCCGAAAGATACATCAACCAATAAAATCAAAATAATTAGCATGTGCTCAGTTTTCTTGGTTCATTGATTTTGAAAATACCCTAATAAATCATTTTCCAATTAAAAAAAAAATTAAATAACCTTTGGTCTTTCAACTTCAGATTTTGATTTTGACCAACAGTACATGCTGCACTTGTCTGATGGTAAAACAAATCACGTTATATCAGAGACACACACACGGGCATGTTGGTGAAGGGAACAGAGGGGATGAGGAAGTGATGGGTAGGTATGGTGTTAAGCAAAGGAATGCAGAAGGTCAGATGGTAGTGGATTTTGCGAAAAGGATGGACATGGCTGTGGTGAATACGTATTTTAACAAGAGGGAGGAGCATAGGGTGACATACAAAAGTGGAGGAAGATGCCCACAGGTGGATTATATCTTATGTAGAAGGGCCAATCTGAAGGAGATTGGAGACTGTAAAGTGGTGGCAGGGGAAAGTGTAGTTAGGCAGCATAGGATGGTGGTTTGTAGCTTGACATTGGCGATCAAGAAGACGAGGATGAGTGTGAGGGCAGCACCAAGGATCAAATTGTGGAAATTGAATAAGGGTAATTGTGAGGTGGAGTTCAGGGAAGAGTTAATACAGGCACTGGGTGACAGTGAAGAGTTACCGAATAGCTGGGTAACTACAGCAGAGCTAGTAATAGAGATGGCTAGAAAGGTGCTTGGTGTGACATTTGGAAAGAGGAAGGAGGACAAGGAGACCTGGTGGTAGAATGAAGAAGTACAGGAGAGAATACAGAGAAAGAGGTTGGCGAAGAAGAAGTGGGATTGTCAGAGAGATGAAGAAAGTAGACAAGAGTATAAGGAGATGAGGTGCATGGCAAAGAGAGAGGTGGCAAAGACTAAGGATAAGGCGTATGAAGAGCTGTATGAAAGGTTGGACACTCAGGAGGGAGAAAAGGACCTGTACCGACTGGCCAGACAGAGGGAATGAGCTAGTAAAGATGTGCAGCAGGTAAGGGTGATAAAGGATAGTGAGGGAAACGTACTCATAAGTGAGGAGAGTGTGTTGAACAGATGAAAAGAGTACTTTGAGGGGCTGATGAATGAAGAGAATGAGAGGGAGAGAAGGTTGGATGATGTGCCAATAGTGAATCATGAAGTGCAGTGGATTAGTAAGGAGGAAGTAAGGCTAGCTATGAAGAGGATGAAGAATGGAAAGGCTGTTTGTCCAGATGACATACCTGTGGATGCATGGAGGTATTTAGGTGAAATGGCAGTGGAGTTTTTAACTAGATTGTTTAATGAAATCTTGGAAATTGAGAGGATGCCTGAGTAATGGAGAAAGAGTGTTTTGGTACTGATTTTTAAGAATAAGGGTGATGTGAAGAGCTGTAGTAACTACAGAGGGATTAAATTGATCAGTCACAGCATGAAGTTATGGGAAAGAGTAGTGAAAGCAAGGTTAAGAAGGAATGTGATGATTAGTGATCAGCAGTATGGTTTCATGCCAGGAAAGAGCACTACAGATGCAATGTTTGCTCTGAGAGTGTTGATGGAGAAGTACAGAGAAGGTCAGAAGGAGTTGCATTGTGTCTTTGTGGACTTAGAGAAAGCATATGGCAGGGTGCCTAGTGAGGAGTTGTGGTATTGTATGAGGACGTCAGGAGTGTCAGAGAAGTATGTCAGAGTAGTACAGGATATGTACGAGGGTAGTGTGACAGCGGTGAGGTCTGCAGTGGGAGTGACAGATGCGTTTAAGGTGGAGGTGGGATTACATCAAGGATCAGCTCTGAGCCCTTTCTTATTTGCAATGGTGATGGACAGGTTGACAGACGAGATCAGACAGGAGTCCCCATGGACTATGATGTTTGCAAATGACATTGTGATCTGTAGTGAGGGTAGGAAACTGGTGGAGGAGACCCTGGAGAGATGGAGATATGCTCTAGAGAGAAGAGGAATGAAGGTCAGCAGGACTAAGACAGAATATATGTGTGTGAATGAGAGGGAGGATAGAGGAATGGTGAGGATGCAGGGAGTAGAGTTGGCAAAGGTGGATGAGTTTAAGTACTTGGGATCAACAGTTCAGAGTAATGGTGAGTGTGGAAGAGAGGTGAAGAAGAGAGTACAGGCAGGATGGAGTGGGTGGAGAAGAGTGTCAGGAGTGATTTGTGACAGATGAGTACCAGTAAGAGTGAAAGGGAAGGTCTACAAGAGGGTAGTGAGACCAGCTATGTTATATGGGTTGGAGACAGTGGCACTGACAAAAAGGCAGGAGTCAGAGCTTGATGTGGCAGAGGTGAAGATGTTAAGATTTGCACTGGGTGTGACGAGAATGGACAGGATTAGGAATAAGTATATTAGAGGGTCAGCCCAGGTTGGAAGGTTTGGAGACAAAGCCAGAGAGGCAAGATTACATTGGTTTGGATGTGCTGAGGAGGGATGTAGAGTATATTGGGAAAAAGGTGCTAAGGATGAAGCTGCCAGGTAACAGGAAAAGAGGAAGGCCTAAGATAAGGTTTATGGATGTGGTGAGAGAGGACATGTGGGTGGTTGGTGTGACAGAGCACGATGCAGAGGACAGGAAGAAATGGAAACAGCTGATCCGCTGTGGCGACCCCTAACGGGAGCAGTTGAAATAAGAAGAAGAAGATGTGTATATATATATATATATATATATATATATATATATATATAAAATATTATGAACTAACATGAAATACGAAAAATTTATTTTTTAAAATGGCATATTCATTTGATAAGAGGTCTATAGCATTCTTCAGTCAACAATGACATCTACCCAAAACAAATATTCACCCCAAAGAGAATGATATTTTACCTATAGAATATTTTATATTCAGATATATTTTATACATCTTTCCTTAAACTGCTTACCATAGTAAAATATGTGTACACTGCTATAATCCAAAGTCAATAAAATAATAAACAGTGATAAAACATGTTTAGTAATATTAACCATCAAAAAAGTGATTGGAAACTTATTTATTTAAACATTTTTCAACCTTCTCTTTCTAATGCATGTATTACCTTTAAATCAATTAAAAGGTGAAAATGATTCAGTCTAAAATATTCACTATATAATATATCAACAATTAACAAACATTCTTTTTCTTTCGGCTTTTCCTGGGTAGGGGTCACCAAAGCAGACCACCTGTCTGCTCATGATTGGCAGTGGAGTTTTACAGTGTCAAGTTGTCATCCCAGTGTCCAACCTTTCATAGAAGGCACACACACACACTCACACCTTGGGCCAATTTAGAGTGTCCAATTCACCTACAGCATGACTTTGGGATGTGGGAGGAAACTGGAGCACCCGGAGGAAACCCACACAATGACAGGGAGGACATGCAGACTCCATACAGAAGGGACCCGAGCTGAGGATTGAACCGGAGAACCTCTTGTTGCGAGGCAGCAACCCTAACCGCTGCACCACCGCAGCCGCCCAACAATTAACAAACATTGATATTTAATAATATTTCATTCAACAACTATTTAAAAAAATAACATGACATCATCCTTTTATTGTGAGCCTCATGTATATTTACTCGTAAAGTTTACTCTGTTGAAATTACAAAAATTAACACCTGATTTCAAAAGACTTGCTCTCAAGGTAAGTGACCACTTACACTAAGAGTAAGCTGAGACCAGTTGCTTTGGAATCTGGCCCTCAGAGTGAGCCTGTTTATAGACAGACCTTACAATGAAATAAGTCATTTACACTGAGAACAAGTCTTCCAGAAACAGGGCAGACTTACACAAAATCAGCTCTTTTGGAATTTGACCCTTAATATAAAATGCTGAACTGAACTTTGGTAATCTATTTTATCTGCTGTAACTCTTTGCAGCTAACTTTAAGTATGGCACCTTATGATGTTAAACTCACAGTCAAATTTTAATTCAGTGATGTTTTACTTTAGTGTCTTGTTTTGATTATTTTAATGCTATGTTCCAATTTCTTATTTATCCACAACTACTGATTACATCTAGTACTTCTTGATTTTACTTTATTTTGTGATTCCTACTGCTACATGGTAATTCTCCAAAAACATCGTCCTGCTTCTTAAACATTAGGATAGCTTGGGAATCTGGAAATTGTACTGAACCATAAACCTCTGTCTTTACATTCATATTTCTTAGAAGCCATTTGTTTATTCACCATTTATCTAACTGTATCCAATTCATGGTTGTGATAGAACTAGAATATATCCTACTATCCTACTACTCATGTGACAGAAACTGATCCTTGATAGACCTGAAGACTATCACAAGATGCGCACACATACATACACACACACACACACACACACACACACAAAAACGCATATAAAACCCATTTAAACAATGATTACCCAAACAGCTTATGCTGAATCACTGGAAGCCAGAGCCTGTGCCAGCTTTCACTGGATGCAAGGCAAATAATGAGTTTTAGACAGAATGACAGTCTACACTGTAGGACACACATATGCAGTTTTGGGCAGAAAAAAGGTTCACCAATCCACCTATATCATATCTCTGGGATGTAGGATGAAAGGATGAAATAGAAGTCTAAGAAAAAAATGTGCAGACATAGGTTAGATATAAGACTGCACATAATTTTCTATCAAATTATAAATTAATAATTTTATATTAATGAGCATGATAACTGTTAGTAGCACTCAGCTATGCAATCATTATTTCCTATCTTGAATTTGGTTTGACTTCCTGTCCCTTTTAATGTATGGTCACGTCTTTCATTGCTTCTTTCATGTCTTGGTTAACTAAACTCTACACTTCTTACCCCTTCATTTTAAGGTTTCTCTTTCCCTTTTTACTTTTACTAATTCTACTACCTCTTTGCATTTCCTTTTTTTGTATCCACATTTCTGTGCAGTAAACAGATTTTACAGCTCATGAGGAATTCTTGCTCCATTACTCATATTAAGTTGAAATACTATTTATTGTTAATCATGTCCTCTGATGCATATATGCTCCATGACACTATACATCTCTTTATGAGCTCTTCTCCTTCTTTCCCAGTTAGGGGTTGCCACAGTGGAGCAACAGTCCACAGAACGATTAGCAGAGGAGCTTTTTTATGGAGTCTAGTTGATATATTTCTTTATGAACTCTACATTTTCCTAATTTATGGACAGCCTATGGATACTGCTTTGCTAAAGCTTCCATTTTTCTCTAACTCATATAATTTTGATCTTGTGTCTGAGTCACACATCTTTCTTTTTCTTAATTCTTTTTCTGTTTTTAATGATAACCATTCTTTAGGAAGGATGATTGAATCATTTATTTATTTATTTCTGCACTTATGTATGGGTGTTAATTTATCCGTCTAACAATCTGTTTAACATAAGTACTCTGGGCATAAAGACCCTATTTTAGCTATGATGTGCTACAATAATTTTGATAAAAACATGGGCAGTTAACAGAAAATGCATCCATCAACCCCCCTTTTCATTGAAAGTACTTCTGTTTCCCTTGACTCTTCTACCCCGTATGGATTCCCTTGAGCCATATGCATGTATATATATATATATATATATATATATATATATATATATATATATATATATATATATATATATATTTATATATATATGGTAGCAGTTTACTCTGTCAAATGTTGATGTCATTGACACACAATGTATTTTTAAGTCAAATGTTGGATTCATTAAGTGTAGGATTTGTTGACTTCAGCGATGTCAAAGTCTTAGTTTTGTGTATGGAATGTGATTTGAATTAAGAATGTGGATGTGTTTCGGCATTACAGAAGAGACTAAGGGGTAGGTAAGGGAATAGTTTTAATGGTCGTGCATATGCATAGTGTATTACTAGTGTGTGCCGGTACCTTGTGTAGGGATACTGCTAGGGAAAGTGTTTTTCATCAGGTAACATGTATAGTTAGGGTTGTGGCTGCTAAGTTTAGGATTTGCACACTTGAGTAATCAGTCAAACCATTAAGTCTTTATTCTTTGTTAAAGACAACTGCAGTGCTACAACATATTTTGCAAAGCTTATATAAGTAACAGCACACAGTGTGGATATCCTTTTTATCAAAGTGTTTCTTGTCTTTTATCTTAAAATATAACAGAGACCAGTCAATAAACCCGTAACTTAAGCCTGACTCTGTATCCACTTTTACCATCCAATGGAAATTCATGGACTTTATTAAGTATGTCTTATTATGCAGCAATGCAAATTGTGGTTCTTAGCACACATTCTGTACCAATATAGGACACATGTAGCTTTATTAAGCATTACCTACATAGGAGAAGCTTTGCTATGCTGTCTTTAATCCTTTTTCTGTCTCTTACTTTATTGTATCACCTGTCCTTTATTTTGCTTTTTCATACATTTCTCTTCTAATGTTTTTAGCTTTGACAATGACACTTGCCTTCTGCCATACTGTCCTTGTATTTAATAATTAATGCAAATAAAGGAACCTTTTATCATTTAAAACATCTGCTCTGGAGCTACATAAAAATGTCTTAACTGCTGTCTTTCAGCATAATCATCTTAGGGAGCGTTTCATTTAGATGCATAACTCTTTCTGGCTGAGGCAATTCATCTTTATTTCTCATTGATCGCATTTTTTTATCATGAAGCAGTTCATGGCAGTTGTTCTTTGGCATGCTTAGCTTTGTTCAACAGACATATGTCTCAATGATTTTCATGGTCTGTTGCACTCATGATGACATATTGAGCAAGCAGTGCTACGTGTAGTTTCATCATATTACTTTGTAGTACAGTCTGTTACACAAATGATAAGACGTTTTTATGTCACAAATACTATTGTTACAAATGATAACATGGTTTTGATTCAATTAACTCTTAGTCTGAGTGAGTGATTAGATTTGATTGCCTGAACTTTTATTTCAGTCTATGGTGATATTTTGCCTTTAGATTTATAAGAATGCTTCTAATACAGTTCTACTAGAAGAATTGTTTGACATAGCAATCCTCTGAGGATACCACAGTGTAGAAGTTTTTATGTTTTATCTACTCATCATGGCACTATTTTCTAATGAGATGGATGAAGGTGCAGCCTGCCTAAGGCCTGCCTAAAGGGTGATCTTCAATCAGCTTTGCATGCTCGATAAAATAAAAGTAGCAACTTTAATGTCATCCCAAACTTATTGAAGCATCGAAATATGAAAAAAATAATTTTTAGAATCATTGACGGAGAGGGTGTTGAAGGAAATTATAAATAACACAGGACTGGCATTAAAAGATACATTTTAAAGTGTAACTAGACTGTCCATTAAAAAAAGAAAAACATTTTTGCATCATGCAGTTTGCCAACCAAGTGTCCTTCATTAAAATAATAGAAGTTGCAACTTAGTAAAAAGTGTAGTATGTGATGTTTGTGTAACAGTCTAGAAGCAGAATGTATGTATTTGTAAATGTTGAGAAAAATGAGTAGTCAGAGAAACATCTGCAAAGTATGACTCAGAGTGCAAGGCATGAATTAAAGTTTTTTACTGACCAGTGATATTTCACTCTCACAGAGCAGGTTCTAATAGAATGTTTCTTTCCTTCCCTTTTCCCTCAGGAGACAATGCATACAGAGTTCTTTTTGTGTGTGTGTGTGTGTGTGTGTGTGTGTGTGTGTGTGTGTGTGTGTGTGTGTGTGTGTGTGTGCATGTGTCTGTAAGAAATACTGGATAAAATGTTTTATGCTTGACTTTAACACACAAATTAAGTGCAAAAGAGTAAGGTGTTAATTAACTTGTACTCTGTTACATTTACCTAAAAATTACTATTTTAACACTTGTAAGACCTGTATTTCTCTCTTTAAGTTATATAATACACTGTATAGTACTGTGGCACTATACACAATATAGAATTAATTTCTTCAATTCAGCTTTTATCCTAAAATCGTGTATTATTCAAATTACATTCTCATAGGTTCATAGGTTGGTACTATCAGCCCTAGGGCCTATACAAGCCTAGCCATAACAATTCCCTGGCTATTTCTTCCCACACTATTTACTTCCCTGGACCCCTGTCTAGCAGGGTGACTGACGTGATCCCTGGGGTGAATTTCCTCTCTCCCATCCAATCGTCAAGGTTCCTTTTTAAGATGGCCAAAGAGGCACTCTGCTTGACATGTATGGGCAATCTATTCCAGAGTCTGGGGAGTCTCTGGGTCAGGAATCTATCCCTCCAGCATGTTTTGTTTATTGTGATGACCAGGTTTAGATCCCTGGAGCGTGTGGCTCTGAGGGATTGGGATTTCTTTAAGTGTAGCATGTCCAACAGCTATGGGTTTGACATGGCCTTGTATGTTAAGCAGAGATCGCCTCTGAGTAGACAATATGCGACAGAGTACAGCTGGAGTTTTTTAAGGCAGTCAGCGTAGGGCATCTGCTTTAGGCCTGTGATTCTTCTAGTGAGGTATTTCTGCAGCCTTTCCAGTTGTTGCAGATGTCTTGAGAGGTACATACCAAACGGGGTGCTGTATTCTATAATGGGTCTAATGAGGGATGAGTACAGTCGGACAATGACCTCCTTTTTTCTGGATGAAAAGCCCTTAGTGATGAAGTGTGCCACATAGAAGGATTTCCTGACTGTTGTGGTGATGTGGTTATCGAAGGTGACACCACTGTCCACATGTGTCCCTAAGTCTCTTATCACACTTTCGGTGTTTAGTGTACTGCCACCTATATGGTAATTCACGGATACATGTTTTTTCCCAAAGGGGATAACTATACATTTCTTGACATTGAGCTTGAGCCCATGGCTCTGGCACCAAGCATCTGTTTCTGTAAGGCCCTTTTGCAGAATATCTACATCATTTGGGGATTCAATAATGGCTCCCAGTTTGCAGTCATCTGTGAACTTTGTTAGCCAGAGTCCCTTAGTGTTGGCCTGTACTTCAGAGAAGTAGATGCCAAACAAGAGCTACCAGGACTGAACCCTGAGGTACTCTACTTGTCACTTGTCTGGAGCTGGATTTGGAGTTGGCTACTTTTACAGTGTGGGTTCTATCAGTAAGCCAGTTAGCAACCCATTGAGTGACGTAGGGATTAATGCCCAGCTTAGTAAGTTTATCTATGATTCCAGAGTGGGGGATGGTGTCAAAGGCCTTGGCAAGGTCTAGATAGGCTGTGTGGACCACCTTACCCTTGTCCATGGCACTGAAGACTGATTAGAAGAAGTCAATCAGGTTCAGGAGACAAGATCAGCCCTTCACGAACCCAAACTGGGTGGGGTCCAGTGTTTGAAGCTTGCCAATGTCTTTGTTTATAAGGTCCATGATAAGACGCTCCATGGCCTTGCAGATAAGGCTTGTCAGACTGATGGGATGGTAGTTTCCAGGATCCAAGGTGGATCCCCCTTGTGGAGTGGGATAACTGTAGCTCTGCGCCACTCAGTGGTCATGAAACCTGAGGTGAGGCTATGATTAAACATGACACTTAGGTGAGGTGCCAGTTCATATTGTAGTTCATGTAGTACACAGCCCAGGATGTCATCTGGTCCCATGGATGCTGTATTCTTAGTTTTGGCAAGTGCGTTTTTTACCTATGTGGCCGCTATTACCGGAATCTGGCAATCTTCCGGTATTGAGATGGACCATTTAGGGGGTGAGAGGGGGGTGAAGTTGGCACTGAATCGATCTGCCAGGATATTGGCAATATCCTTGGGATCAGTATATTTAATGCCATTCTGTTTTAGCTCAGAGCAGATCTGAGCATTGCCATTTAGATTCTTGACATAGTTATAGAATGCCTTGTGGTTGTCTTTGGAATCTTTGGCAATTTTATTTTCGTAACTAGCTTTGGAGGATTTTATGAGGGATCTCAGTTTCTTACTGAGGCTGGTAAGGGAGCTTTTTGCATCCTGGGATTTTCCTCTTTTCTGCAACAGTTTCTTTCTTTTGTTGTAAAGTTTGTTTATGGCAGGGGACCATCAGATTGTCTTCCTTTTTTTGGATGAGAGCATCTTGGTTATATTTGGAATGGCACGATTCATGCATGAGTGGATGTGCTCATACAGTGCCTTAGTGCAGGATTCAGCAGTTGAACTTTCAGTTCCTGTCTGCATGGGTGTCATGAAGTTTGTCACTTCTGACTTGAGGAGCATGAAGTTGGCTTTGGAGAAGTTTTTTATGGAGGTTTCCTTACTGGGGGGTGGGGGTGGGATGTGGATGTTAAGGGTGATTAGCTTATGGTCAGACCTGACTAATGAGGTGGTGACCATAGGTGTGGAGCAACGATTTCCCATGTTGGTAATGACCAGGTCTAGGATATTGGAGCCCCTGGTGGGACTATGGATTAGTTGATCCAGGGCATTGGAATTTATGAATTCCATGATCCGTTGGGCAAAGGTGTTGGTACATGAGTAGTTTTCCCAGTTAATGGCAGGGTAGTTAAAATCACCCAGTATTAGGGTGTTTGGTTCTATCTTAATATTTTCCAGTATGTTTAGAAAGGTGTAGTGAGAATTTTGGGGTATGGTGGGGGATCTGTAGCAAGCTACAATTTGGATTGCAGTCTTACCTAGTGTTAGTTGCACCTGGAGAATTTCAGATGCATTGTGTTGGGCAACTAGCCTGGTGGTGTGAATATCCTTGGTGAATATTGACACTCCTCCACCTTTAATACTTCGGTCCTGGTTTGGTGGCCAAAAAGTGTGATAAGAGTTGTAGCCTGGTATTGCAGGGGTGCTCTCTGGAGCCTTGAACCAGGTCTCAGTTACTGCACGGATATCGATGTTCTCCATTTTTAGGAGTGCCTCGAGAGAGTGCATTTTGAGGTTTAGACTTCTAGCATTGAGTCCCATTACCTTCAGATTTTGCATGCTTGTACCTGTTACTGTGGTGGTTTTGTCCTTTGAACTTTGCCTAAAAAAGGCACTATAGGGGTGGCAAGAGCCTTAGTCAGTAACCTGAATCCCAGGGGTGACAGGTGCAGACCATCTCTAGCAAAGCATCGTGGTCTGTTGATCATGTCATCCCTGGCAGACAGATACTGGATCCCCTTTGAATGACACCAGAAGCTTAGCCAATTGTTGCAGTCAATCATTTGTCCTTATATTGTGGTATCATTCTGGGCGAAGGCAGGATGCTACTCAGGGCTAGGGTCATACCTGCCTGGGCCACATGATCTGAGAGCTCTTCCATGTCTCTTTTCATGTAGTACAGGGAGGTACATCTCAAAATCATTGCTATATGTGGGTGTTGGTGGTGTGGGTTTAGAAGGGCTATGTGTTGCTTGAGGTGTAGTGTGGATGTTAACCTTCTCCTCTTGACTGTGTAGCACAATCTTGGGTGGAGAGAGCTTTGCTTCCATTTTGGCTATGTAAGTGCATCTCTCACAGGTTGTAGTGTTGGGTGCTAGGAGGAGAGGGTTGTCTGTGTACATGAGGCAATTGCTGCATTGCCCCAGTATGCCCAGATTCACCAGGTAGACAGGAGAAATCACCTGAAGCTGACCCTTGGACATGCCTGATTTGGTGCTTTTTTTTTTTTTTTTTTGTAAAGTACAGAAGCTGTTTTCCCTTACCTTAGCAAGGTACTTTGCAATTATAGGCTGTTTTGTGCCTACTATTAATTTCTCCTTATTAACAAGGAGAGTTGAGTGCTTGTATCAGTTTAAGGCTTCCTAGTGCTTTCCAGCAGGTATTAGAGAAAGTGCTAGTGACAGGGATGCTTAAAGGTAAGATGAAAAAAATGCACACTGCAGTGTGCACTAGAGAAGTTAGATGTGAAAGTAGGTAACTTAAGTTTTACCTGTTTAAAAAGTTAAGGCTTAGTGGAGAGTTACTCTTTTTAAAACAGCAAGATGGATTGAAAGGGGTGGTCACTTTTGTATTCTGGTACTATGGAATACAGTAGGATGGCCAATAAATTTAAATAGTTGAAGGGGAGGGATTTAAAAAATGATGATTTTGTGATTACTCACACAAGCCAGTGAAAATAGAGAGGAAATGAGATATATGGTCAGATTAACATAAGAGGTAGGCAACTAGAAAGACAGTGGTATTTAACAAGACAACTGTAACTGGGTGGAAGGGTGGGACAAAATTTCTGCCTGACTCAGAAGAGACAGAGCTGTGGTCTCTTTTGAAGTTTTAATATGCTGTTAAAGCAGAATGCTAGTAAAACACAAGGTAAAGAAAACAAACCACAGTATTCAAAATATTAAAGGCAATAAAGTAATACAAAATACAAAAAATAAAAGCAAGCTAACCTTTCCTTCACAGCAAAGTGTAGCAGCGTCTGGATGAGCCTTTCTGGTAAAGCCTGTTCTGTTCTATTAATTTAAAGAAGGGAGGATGTTATTGTTTATATCTGTTGTCACACCCTTGCTTGGCTGACTTGTTCTGGATATGTGGGCAACAAATATGTATGTTTATGACAATGGTTGTGGTAATGATCTCTGTTGGTTTCTGTGTGGATGTACTTTGTGAGCAGGAAGTGAGGAGCTCACCTACATGGCAATATTAGAAACTCATGTCTAAAAGTTAATTGAATGTCTGACACATAGTAAAGAAGGGACTAATATGAAAGTAATATCATGTTTTCTACAAAGTCAGCCAAAATTACACAGTCATTTTGATAAGCTGGGACCTCACTTGTCTCTTAAAAAGACTGTAGTGGGTATGTTGCCACCCATATGTTATCCCTCAGTACAAATATAGTTCTGGGAACATATTATTAGTTATTTTAGACATCACAGTTACTATTTTACTATTTTAAATCTCATTGTATATTCTTGTGAATATGATATCCTATTTATAGAAGAGAAATGTTTTTGAAAGACAATTGTATATGTAAGTCCTCTCACAAATAGACAAAGCTTTTTTTTTTGAGAAGTTTATTTGTTCTTTGAAATATTATATGTGTCTGCCTTAATATCTAAGCATGTACAGCCTTGTAGCCAGAAATGAGTTTAAATAGTTAACTAGTTAGTCACATTGTCAATAATCTATAATTAGGGTTGCCATCTTTTAAGTGGGGCAGAGTGGGATATGGGGGCGTGGCGAATATGAAAATGGCCACACCCTCTGCCATGACATCACCACAGGAGTAGTGAAGCAGATGCAGTTATGGGTACAACAGCTGGCTGGCTGCTGGAGTAGCTAGCTGGCTGGCTGACTTCTGGAGTGGCTAGCTGGCTGACTGACTGCTGGAGTGGCTAGCTGGTTAGCTCATTGCTGGAGTGGCTAGCTGGCTGTCTGCTTGAGTGGCTAGCTGTCTGGCTGGCTGCTGGAGTGGCTAGTTGGCTGGTTGGCTGACTGCTGGTGTGGCTAGCTGGCTAGGTGCTGGAATGACTAGCAGGTTAGCTGGCTGGCTGACTGCTGAGTGGCTAGCTAGCTGGCCGGATGCTGGAGTGGCTAGTTGGCTGGTTGGCTGACTGCTGGTGTGGCTAGCTGGCTAGGTGCTGGAATGACTAGCAGGTTAGCTGGCTGGCTGACTGCTGAGTGGCTAGCTAGCTGGCCGGATGCTGGAGTGGCTAGTTGACTGATTGGTTGGTTGCTGGAGTCACTTGCTGGATGGATGAATGGCTGGATGAATGGATGAATGGCTAGCTGAATGGATGGCTGTATTGCTGGATGGCTGGCTAGATGGCTGGATGGATGGCTGGATGGATGGCTGGATGAATGGATGTTTGGATGGCTGGATGGCTAACTTGGCTGGCTGGCTTGACTGTTAGAAAGAAAAAAAAGACAAACCTTAGTCTTTCTTTTCTTTACTAGCTCTAGAAGTGCTAAAAACAAACTGCTCTATAGCTGTGATCTCTGTAGGGTTCTTCCTGCCCCAATCCTCACCCCCTTCATGAATTGCAGCCAATTGCTGCAAAATTTAAAACACCTGGACCTAAAAAGTAATAGTTCTGCCTGCAGGTCCAGGTTGGTGACAGTGAAGTAATTGTGGCTTTTTCACGGTGATTCAAGTCCCTCTGCTTTGCACAGTGGGCAATATGATAAGTCAGCACAACCCATGAGTGTCTTGCTGATAACAGGATGGGAGGCAACCTTATATATAATAGCATATTAGTAATATAGCATGGTTGCTATAAACTATGTTACATGTATTGTCTTTTATCTGTGTTAATCTCTTTTTTTCTCAGAACTGAAAGAAAATATTGAATTTATTATAATATTATATAGGCTCTTAGAATAGAACCAAATAACTACAAGATCTGCTATACTTTACAGTTTATACGTTTTATAGCAAGCAAATGAGTGTTTATAATTTGAATATAATGTATATACCAACTCCTTTTAATTTTGTTAAATAAGTTAGACCTTTCATATATCATAACTTTAGAAGTAGTATAGTGATGCTAGATACTTATTTTAGGGTAGGTGGTAGTGTTTGAATAGGATTGCCATTCAAAAAAGGAGATTTAAACTCCATGGGAGGGGGAGAAGGGAAAGAACAGTGCATGTATAGTAGTTGACAAATTAATTCTTTTTTTTTGGTGTCTACGATTCTTGATAGAAAGTTTACAGTTAACAATCTCAATTATCTTATATCTATGATTAAGATTTTTACTAGATATAATAATAGTTTTTCAGTACCATATTATTTACAAATGTATGAGGGTATTATATGTAGTATTTATATTTTCCAATTTCGATAGTATAGCCAAATTGAAATGCATATCAATTAATATCAATGTTTGAATTAATGGTTGTAAAAGAGGCAGTTTATAAAAAAAATACAATATTTCATTCCCAAGTCATCTTTTTACAGGAAACACATTTAATAAAAGAAGATTTGGACAGACTTAATGCTAAACACTATTCTGTATTGACTAGCTTTCATTACAAACAAAAGAGAAGAGGTGTGACTATTGTATGGAAAAATTACTTGCCTCTACTTAAAATCCTGAATACATTTAGTGATGAAAAAGGCATGTTTTGTTCAGGGACTTTAGAGATTCAAAGGAAACTATACACTTTTATTAATGTCTATTGGATGCCTAGATTGGGAATACAAACAGTTAAACAACAGTTTTGGAAAATAATACGAACATCAAAGGGAAACATTATTTTTGCATGTGACTTTAATTCTATTTTATCTGAAAGGATATCAACACTAGTTGTAAAAGGAATAAACCTACCACGTGAAGGCTTTGATGGAGTTCACTGATGTATGTAACTAATTTGTACAGATGCTTATGTTGAAAAATATATTTGTAAACTTGTTTGTATTAAAAACATATCAATAGTGTGCCCTGATGGACAGAAAAGCAATATACATGCATTATTGTAACTATTTAAAGGTACATGTTTTAACAGAGGATACTGGAAGAGAAGCAGTTAAGCTCAGTCCCAGCTAACTTTGGAAAATAGCTGAAATTAAATTAGGCCATAAAGATTGTATCTTACAGTTCTGATTGCAGCCAGAGATGAAACATCTGTGAGAATCCTGGCGTAGTAGCTCTGTAGTAGGAGTAGAAGTGTTAAATTGTTTTATGATTTCCAGTAGCTGCAGCAGACCTTAGCAAAGGTCTATATGGGTATATTATTGACACATAGGTGCTAAATCCTGGCAGCTACTAGCCAAAGGGGATAGTGTGAGAACCAAAAGTCAGATGACCAGATGTGAGGTCATCTTGTAAGCTAGCCCAGAAATAATATTTAGTTATTATATAGGGAAGTCTCTCAGTCAGATTGGACAGTCTGCTTCTTGAAACCTGACACAGAAGGATCCCTCATCTGCTTTATTTTGCCTTGCTCTAGTAAGTGAACCATTTGCTATTTGGGTAATCATTGTATAAATGGGTTTTATATGCGTGTGTGTGTGTGTGTGTGTGTGTGTGTGTGTGTGTGTGTGTGTGTGTGTGTGTGTGTGTGTCAGCTACTTGAAGCAAGGATACAAAACAGTGGTTTCACAGAGAGAGTGGTGGAGGACTTGACTTGGACACTTACCTGAGGACTTAACTCTGCAACTGTGTCAGTGAGGAGCCTTACTGGTGGCCTGGTGAGAGACAGCAAGAGAAACCCAGACCCCGGGCTTAGTGTGTTTCTGTGTGCTCTTAAGAGAAATTGTGCTTGATGCAGACAGGTCTGCATCTGGAAATACTGAGTGTATCCATTTGTATTCCAAGTGAAGGTCCCTCTTTAGTGTCAGTGATGAAGATCCAGGCTCCTTGATTACTGGCCCAGAGTGGGGACATCACAGCATGTATTATCTATGCATTGTTATATGAACATCATTTGTCCAGCCACATCAGGACTGCAGCAGACATATACTGGCAAACATCCTCAAGCCAGGCTCCACTCCTCTAGGGATGATCCCAGAACTATTGTCCCTCTGCAAAGACATTACAAATCCTCTGACTCTTCTCACTTGTTACTTATAATCCCCCACACACCCCCCATGACCACATGGCTGACCACTCAGCTTTTAAGGAATGTGCCTTTACTTTGTTGTAGTGCAGCATGCTCATAACATACATACAACAATGTTGCAATGTGCAGTTGTGGACCCAATGACATTTATGTCATGGAATGCAGTCTGACATACTTGACTTGTAAAGTTGCATTAACACCCCATCTCCCAACAGGCACCAGACATGTGTCCTAAGCACCTGCAGCAGAACAGCATTTTAAGGTTAGGCTGATTTTATACAGTCCCTGCCATCCATCACACTCTTTAATCAAGCAGACTCATATAACCACAACATAGGCATATTGGCTGTATACCACTCAGACTGGAAGGATGGCAGCTACATACAAAAGGGTTAACCTAGTTTTTCCATGCCATCATCACATAGAATGGGAATACATACAGCAGATGTGGTTGCCAAAATGTAACGCATATGAATTCTGTGCATGGCTCATCCACTCTGATAGTACCAACTGGTGTGCGTGTGTGTGTGTGTGTGTGTGTGTGTGTGTGTGTGTGTGTGTGTGTGTGTGTGTGTGTGTGTGTGTATGTATATATATATATATATATTTTGTAAAACCAAAAACAACACATTAAATTACACACTGTTTAGACAGCTCCCACCGTCTAAGTGATGCTCCAATAATGTAGCGAATGAACCCGACTCGAACCTGATAAAAGTTTTCATAGCAGAGCTTTCCACAAACTTATAAAACCACAACGTTAAGCGCTTTCATCTGTAGCTACAGACTTCCTCAGAACAAACTTTGCAAATAATACACTTCCTTTTAAAACCTTTTTGGCGCCACACATTCCATTACTTACATTTAAAGTGTCAGTGCAACAATATTTCATTGTGTCATTACAAAACATAACATGTAATATAAATACACAGTATCCATTCCAGCATCTTCTAAAATATAATTCCATTTTATAACAATCTATCTCATATACATTATATTAAAACTATTAAATATTGCATAAAAATTTTGGGATTAGTTATATGAATTTGTTGATTAAAAAGAATGATGAGAAACTAAGTAAACTGCTCGGTGAATTGGAGAAACTGAATAATGATATTTCGAGTGATTTATTGTTTCCACAGTTGCAAGAACTATATGACAAGCAATATAAAATGACCGATAGTAACGCCAAAAGGATATTTGATAGAAAATGTAAAAAAAAAAAAAATACAACTGGATATGGAGCAATATAGGGACAAAAAGGCATACATATGGAACAAAGAACAGAAAGTATATAATAGAAATGTTTTAAGGCATGGTGAGGAAACACACAGAGATAGAAGGAAGAATTTTCAAGGGGGCAAATTCTTTCCAGCACCAAAAAGGAATTATGGCAAGTGGAACAGACACGAGTGGTAGTAGATCCTAGTACCTCATTAACGGAAATCAGAACATTGGATGATAGTAAGTCAAAATCTAGAGATAACAGTACATATTGTGGTAAGAACATTGAAGGAAATGAAAATCTAATGATAGTTAGTAGTTTCAAAGATTTAAAAGTATATAATTATACAGATGTTAATATTCAAGATGCGCATTTTACTCTATTTGCTAAAGGAATGAAGTACATACCCACAATTAGATTTAACTTAGTTGACAATATCACAGAAATCAAGCTATTTTGTAGAAGGATGAATTTGGCATTATTATTTAAAAACAATATTCATCATACAATATATAATGATTATAATATATTAAAAAAAAGAAGTACATTTATACCACCTGCACATAATATGGTTAACAATTTTGAAAAAATAGTTTGTGATGAGATATACAGATGTAACAAGCAAAATAGAAAACAGACTACAATAGATAATTTAAATACAGAAGAAAGGAAATGTTTAACGGAACTGAAAATGAATAAAGATATCCGTGTTATGAAACCGGATAAAGGGGGAGGAATAGTCTTATACAATACTATATACTATATAAATGAGATACAAAAAATACTAATAGAAACTGGAAATTACAAAACAATCTCCTTAAATGAAATAAACATAGGATATCGGAAGATTGATTTAGCCTTAGAGGAATATCTACTTGACAGGATTACAGAAGAATTGTACAATTATTTAAAGGTTGATTATCCATTAATGGCAACGATAGTAGGTATTCCTAAAGTGCACAAGGACATTAAGAACCCCCCGTTTCGGCCAATTATATCAGGAAGTAAATCAAAGACTTTTAACATAGGTGTGGTGATAGACAGATGGGTTAAGCCCATATACAATAACATATTTCATCTTATTAAGGATTCTTGGAGATTTTTAGCCCATTTATCCCCTAGTATATGGAAGAGAAACTTGATTTACATTACGATAGATGTTATTGATCTTTTTTCATGTATCCCTAAACAAAAGGGACTGGAAGATTTTTTTACCAGCTTGAGGAAATATTCCAACATGAGCTGGGAGAGAATTAATGTAATCACTGACATGATGGGTTTAGTATTGGATCATAATTACATCTATTTTGAGGGAGAATAATTTAAGCAAACCAAGGGAGTGGCTATGGGGGCATCATGTGCCCCTATATTTGCAAACTTGGTTATGCTTGAATGGGAAAATCAATTTTTATTTAGCAGTGAATATTACAAACATATATCGTATTACACCAGATTTCTGGATGATATGTTTATTTTATGGAATGGACCGGTTGAACTTATGAATGAATTTATTGAATACTTGAATTATACTAGTAATTTTTTGAAGTTTACCTACAATGTTAGTACCGAAGGGATAACATACTTAGATACTTACATTAGACACACTAATATGGATTTTCCGTCTGAGATATATAGGAAAGATACATTTTCCAATGGGTATCTGGAATATACAAGTAACCATCCCAGGCAAATGTTAAAAAATATATTTAAAGGACAGTGCATAAGAGCTGCCTGAATGTCCTCTAATTTTGAAGTAATGGAAAAAGAAATCAATTTTATTAGAACTATGTTTTTCAACAGACGGTACCCATTGTCAGTATTAAATGACATATCTACATATGTTATTAATCAATGGGGTAAAAAATATCTACCCATATTGGGAATTGAATTGAATGACATTGCACTCAACAAGGAGAAATCTGAGGAACTGGCTCGGACAAGAGTGTGTGTTCTAACATATTCACCCTATGTAAATGAAATTAAAAACATTATTAGTAGACATTGGAATATGTTATTAGTTGACGAAGAGGTTAGGAATGTAATAGGTAAAAGACCTAGGTTTGTAAATAAATTGGGTATGAACATGAAGAGACATTTGGAGAAAGGAAAGGACACTAATGAAATCCAGAATATTATTAAAACTACAAGGAAATGTGGATGTTGCAAACAGTGTTTTGCTATAAATGAAAAGGCAGGATGTAGACTGAGTGATATAAATAAGACATATGTTAAATTTAGAGCTGGGAACTGCAATAGTAAAAACATTATATATTTGGCTAAGTGTATGTCATGTAATGCCTTCTACATAGGTAAGACCGAGAGACAATTTAAGAAATGTATATATGATCATTTATACAAAATCAGAGTGAAAGATATGAACACTGCATTGTTTAGGCATATTAGTAATAGGGGAGTAACACATGAGTTTAAATTTGCCATCTTAGATCAAGTAAACATAGATCCCCGGGGTGGTGAATATAAAGTACTTTTAAGTAAAAGAGAGAGTATATGGCAGATTTTAACAAATGCCACAAGGGAACCCGGGATCAATGACCATATTACTATTAAACCTTTTTTTGCAGTAGATATAAATTAAAAAAAATATTTAACAGTTTACAGAAAAGAAGCTGCTAGATTTTTTATGTTAATCAGTAATATGCAATTTTTATGTAATATTTAATAGTTTTAATATAATGTATATGAGATAGATTGTTATATTATATTTTAGGAGATGTTGGAATGGATACTGTGTATTTATATTACATGTTATATTTTGTAATGACACAATGAAATATTGTTGCACTGACACTTTAAATGTAAGTAATGGAATTTGTGGTGCCAAAAAGGTTTTAAAAGGAAGTGTATTATTTGCAAAGTTTGTTCTGAAGAAGTCTGTATCTACAGATGAAAGCGCTTAACGTTGTGGTTTTATAACTTTGTGGAAAGCTCTGCTATTAAAACTTTTATCAGGTTCGAGTCGGGTTCACTCGCTGCATTATTGGAGCATCACTTAGACGGTGGGAGCCGTCTAAACAGTGTGTGTGTGTGCATATATATATATATATATATATATATATATATATATATATATATATATAAAGTCAGTCATCCTTCTTACAAAGCTGAGGGAAGACTGTGAGAAATGCCAATGACACTGTCCCACCCTAGTACAGTGAAGAGATACATCTGTGTAGGATTAGACCTGCTATAAATCCTGCAGTAGACCACCATAGAAATTAGATAAGCCATACATTTGACAAAATAATGACAAGACTGAGAAGAGACAATAGAGACAGGTCATTATGATATTGTGAGTTACATTGTAGTCAGTACAATCTACAAACAGGGAACACATGCAGACATACATAATCACACTGCTAGTGTTTTCTAATGAAAATTCCAGTTCAAGGGTGAACATTCGTTTGAGGGAATCAGAAACAACACAGCACACTTTTAGTACTATGTATCTCCTCTGACTGCCTGTAGACTCAGACATTTCTGCTGTTTGTCTGAATACTACTGCCAGGATATTCAATACAGCATGTACAGTAAATACACATAACAAAGCATATAAAATGTCAGTGTGCCTCAGAAATAATACAAGTTTGTACCTATTTGTATGATACATAAACAAATTAGGACAGGCTACATGAATATTCATGAACCACTTTATGATATCGACACGTATTGCTATCTTTAGGCGCAATTTGCTGCCTATGTTCACCTATGACAGCATGTGGCCATGATCTCATGACCAAGACCTGTGTATGTACACATGTGTTGGATTATCTGCTATTTAAAAATCACACTGTAAGCATGATTCATAGGCTGCCATTTTGTTCCTTACAAAACTGATGCAATTTTCATAGTAGATTTTGAATTATGGCAGTTTCTGAGAGTGCCCACTAGACAGTGTATGTGTGCATGGTGCATGAAGGAGAGCAAGACCATCCCCCATCTCCTTCCAGGATGCTTCAGGGAGTACCTAATGGACCCCTGTAATGGAGCACTCAGAAGTGCTGATACTTGATATGACCTGGTTGAGCAGTTGTCCTCAGCTACATACATATCTCTACAGAGAAACAGTGCAGCAATCATTACAATGACTTGTGATGCAGGAACCCTAAGGATCACTATACTTGGGAAATGGAGGTATGGTAACATCACTGTATTTTTGTTTGTTTATTTATGTATTTATTTATTTAATTAAGTATTTTTCAAGTTCAGTTTAAGAAAAATGTGTTTGCTACTATCTGGATCTTCCATGTCAGGTAAAGGTTGTACATTCACTTAATGTAATCTGATGACTATACATCATATGGGTTTCTGCAGGGGTCTCTTGTGCTGCTTGCCACACAGGTAATGCATACCTTTCAACCATACCGAATTCCACTGTATTTACTGGTTTTGAGGGCAAAATAAATGTGTGTCACGAATTCACGAGTGGCCCCTTTAATTTCCATTTTTTATTATTAATTTTTTTGCTGTTTTGCAACTTTAAATTTGTAGCTGACATCACCACGCATCTCCAGCCTGCAGGGGCATGCATGATGACATCAGCTACAGCCTGTTGGGCTCTGTGTCTGTGAATATTTATTTTAAACTGAACCACCCACATGTCTGCCTCAGCCTCCAGGTAAGGAACAAGAATTGTATCTTTAATTTTATTGTTATTGTAAGTGCACTCTGTTGCTTACTTTTCTCAGGCTCAAGCCCTGTGCTTTGGGTACAGGTAGCAAGAGCTTGAATTCCCTACCCAGTACCACTTGTGAAAGCTGTGCAGATGATTGCTTCATATTTTTCTGTTCCTCATAAAATCTGTGGTTTTCTGGATTTTTGTGGCAAATCGGTGAGGATTGAATTCATTAAATAATGAAAGACATTTGAATTTCAGACTTCATAGTCTTCAGAAAATGCATGGTAGTACAAAACCGTTTATTGTAGCAATTTTCTAAGTTTATAAGAACAATATTTAAAAATTATCCCTACTTTTAGGGTTGTATTCCCCCATTTATTGGCTTTGTCCAGGTTTTTTGTGCTAAGAGGTTGACAGCTATTGTGAGAACTCAATTCACTAAATGATAGCCATTTAAGTTTCAGTCTTCCTATCTTCCAGGAAATGCATGGTGGCAACACATTTTATTCTAGCAACTTTCCTACAAGCTATGTTTAAAATGTGACCCTGGTTTTTGAACTTTTGCCCCCCCCCCCGATAAATTTGGGCTTTTTCCAGATAACTTGTGCTGTGAAGTTAAGAGATACAGTTGAGTGTCAAGTGGATTTTACAAGGAGCTGAGAGATTCAGGGGAAGAGAAGTTTAGTGCTGCTGATATCAAGTCTGCTTGTATTGTTAGTAGCACAACAGGTAGAGTGCTTTCTTTTGATGCAGAAGGCTATGGGTTCTAATCCCACAATATGCAAAAGCATTGCTGATACTATATTGTGTTGTACTTTTAAAGGGGGTGGATGCTGCAGTCCTGAGAATGTCCTCTTTTGCGGTGATAACTAGTAACTATGAACCTGTTATCAGTTTGTCATCCATTCCCTATTGCAATATTATTAGCTTATTTTTTTTATGTAACATAGGCAATTTATTCCTCAAGGGCAACAGACCCTTTATTTGTAGATTAAACAATGAAATATAAAGTTGTTTGATAGCACTAACACCTCTTCAATAGTTACAGATCTCTTTAATGTGAAATTATTTAGATGACTTTTACTCCTGCAGAGATTGTACATATTTGAAGAAATTTGAGTAGACTTTTATGATGGGAATGTTCTGAATTGGGCAGTTTTGTCATTATTGGTTCATGCATTTTGTTTCATTGCTTACTGGAGAAATGTTTAAAACATGCTCTAACAACTGTACTGTATTATACTAGGAATATAATTCAATACAATAAGGAAAGTGTATTTGGGGCAATATTTTGGTTGTCTGTTCTTCAGTTTGTGTTTGAAAGTCGATATCCCACAATTCCATCGGAGTGGGTGGGGTTACATAATTGCGTAGGCAAATTTTATGTTAATCAGAATACAGATATGTACCTATTTTTCATGGGCCTCTGTCCAAATTTTTGATGTTTCCAGGTTGAGAGGTATGGTAATGGGACATCTGCAGAGTGTGACTTGTAACATTTGTTCTAATGTCTTTATTTACACTTGTCAAAGTTCTCTGATATGCCCTTTCTTTTAGCTTGAAAAAAACATAACAGTAAAAATATTGCCTTCCACAAGAGGTGACATAGGCTTGTGACTAGACTCAGATAGTTCCACTAACAAGTGCTGGTATGTGTTTTAAACATTTTTAGTCCAATCTCAAGACAGATTAATCTACGACAAATTTCCCATTGAGATTCCTCACTGCAAGTCTGAATGACAGATTTACTCAGCAAGCACCTACAACATGACCCTCTCCTGCTGAGTTTTTGGCTGGGAAGTATGAGGGAGATATGGCTCAGAGTGTCTTGCTAGAGGAAAGTTCTGGCCCCTCATCAGCAGGTAGCCAACCTGTATTGTTAGGGCTGGCCCAGCAGCAGCTGTAGCAGATAGTGGGACCTGTGGTAGATAGAGCTGTCAGCAGGTGTAAAGCCCAGATGGAGAAGCTTTTGAAACAGATTGCAGATTCAGTAACCCAGCAGACCACTAGTATTATGTCACCAGGAGAGGGCATGGCCCTTACCACTGGGTTACCTAATAAGTCTTGTAATGAAGCCTGATCTGCAAGGCCATGGAACATATTATAGTGGAATTTATAAACAAAGACATTGGCGACCTTCAAACACTGGACCCCATCCAGTTTGGGTTCATGAAGGGCCGATCTTGTCTCCTGAACCTGATTGACTTCTTTGAATCAGTCTCCAGAGCTGTGGATGAGGGTAAGGCAATCCACACAGCCTATCTGGACCTCACCAAGGCCTTTGACACCATCTCCCACTCTGGAATCATAGATAAACTTACTAAGCTGGGCATTAATCCCTATGTCACTCGATGGGTTGCCAACTGGCTTACTGACAGAACCCACACTGTAAAGATAGCTGACTCCAAATCCAGCTCCAGACAAGTGACAAATGGAGTACCTCAGGATTCAGTCCTGGGACTGCTCTTGTTTGGCATCTACTTCTCTGAAGTACAGGTCAACACTAAGGTACTCTGGCTAACAAAGTTCGCAGATGACGGCAAACTGGGAGCCATTATTGAATCCCCAAATGATGTGGATATTCTACAAAAGGGCCTTACAGAAACAGATGCTTGGTGCCAGAACTATGGGTTCAAGTTCAATGCCAAGAAATGTATAGTTATCCCTTTTGGGAAAAAAACATGTATCCGTGAATTACCAGATAGGTGGCAGTACACTAAACACCGAAAGTGTGATAACAGACTTAGGGACACAGGTGAACAGTGGTCTCACCTCCAATAACCACATCACCACAACAGTCAGGAAATCCTTCTATATGGCACACCTCATCACTAAGTGCTTTTCATCCAGAAAAAAAGGAGGTCATTGTCCCACTGTACTCATCCCTCATTAAACCCATTATAGAATACAATGTCCCGTTTGGTATGTACCTCTCAAGACATCAGCAACAACTGGAAAGGCCGCAGAAATACCTCACTAAAAGAATCACAGGCCTAAAGCAGATGATCCATGCTGACCATCTAAAAAAACTCCAGTTATACTCTGTCACATATCGTCTACTCAGAGGAAATCACTGCTTAACATAAAAGGCCATGTCAAACCCAGAGCTGCTGGACAAGCTACACTTAAAGAAATCCCAATCCCTCAGCACCACATGCTCCAGGAATCTAAACCTTGTCATCACAATGAAAAAAGCATGCTGAAGGGATGTGTTCCTGACCCAGAGACTCCCGAGACTCTGGAATAGACTGCCCATACATGTCAAGCAGAGTGCCTCTTTGGCCCTCTTCAAATAGAACCTTGACAATTGGATGGGAGATAGGAAATTCACCCCGGGGGTAATGTCAGTCACCCTGCTAAATAGGTGTCCAGGGAAATAAATATTGTGGGAAGAAATAGCCAGGGAATTGTTATGGCTAGGCTTGTATAGGCCCTAGGGCCACTAGCCTAGTACCAACCTATGAACCTATGAATTCTCTCTGGGCTAGAAGTGCAGTTGGACTACAGTTGCCCATTAACTAACATTGCCCTCAGTCATATGTGCCTCCTTCCTCTTGTCACACCCCATTCCATGTACATTACCTATGCCTCCCTGTCACAATTTGTTTACTCTCTGTCTAGATTCATGTTATGTCTCAACATACTAATGCATGCACCTCTAACTCATTTGACTGTAGTGTTCTATGCACTTGTGTCTGCTCCTACATACCTCCCTTTTTTATCCTGATTCACGTTACAGCATTCTCCACCTCCATTCTCTCCACATATTTAAAAAAGGGGTCCTTATCGGAATAAAACAATGTTACCCTGCATCCTCTTCATTATTCACACTCCTATATGTTGTCCCTATTCTGTGACCATCTGCTTGCTCTTCCCTTTGGTGCTACTTTCCTCTACAACCCTTTGTTTTCCTGTTATGCAGTATACACATATTTAATCACCATAGCACTGCAACTGCAAATACTGTATGACTATGTAGCTGTATCTATTGCTTTGTGCCATCCTTTCAATGATAACAAAT
This sequence comes from Protopterus annectens, assembly GCF_019279795.1. Classification (NCBI taxonomy): domain Eukaryota; kingdom Metazoa; phylum Chordata; order Ceratodontiformes; family Protopteridae; genus Protopterus; species Protopterus annectens. The sequence goes on along the minus strand of NC_056737.1, from coordinate 1,491,022,958 downwards.
GCAGCCTTGCTGATACATGCATTGCTTTATGTTTGAGATACATCAGTCTGTGAGTTTATATTCTTTGTTTCCACATAATAACACATTATGAGCGGTGTCTTGTACCTTTTGGCATGGTCTTCACTGCACAGAATTGCTGCTTTCAAACATTTATTGTGCAGATATGTAAGCTTGCATAGTTGTGTCTCTTCATTCACATCAAGTCACATTAATATTACCTTAAATGCTGCACGGTCACAGGAGTACAGTCCTTGTAACATTCAGATGTAAACATGATGGCAAATGAATCAGTTTCAATTTGTTTTCTTATTTGTACATCAATGGATAGAGCAGAAGCAGGAACATTCTACCAAATTCTGGGCAGAGAGGAAGGAAATGGCATGGTGCCGGTGACAGAAATTTTACCAAATTCACAGTAATGCTGGCAGACTAAACAACTACGCTGGGCAATACTTCAAACTTATTTTGTGTGGACAGTACAGATGAGAGGAATAGCTCGGGGCGAGAAGTGTCATTACTGTTTTTTACAATGATGGTGGCAGTAATCAGCTAGATATTCCTGTGGAATATCACCCTGTAGACAGACAATGGTGAGCAGGTGGTATAATGTGCAATGGTTGCAATGCAGGACTTGGACAGGCCATATTTTCACTGGCCAGTTGTCCACCTATACAACTGCAACCAGCCAGACATGACAAAACTGGTAATTGTACACACATAGCAGGGGAATTAACAGGTAGCCCACTCCTGGGACACTAGATACAATAACAGCATCAAGCAGGTTCACTCTGCAAGCCACACATGCTGTCTAACACAAGGCCACTTAGCGTACTTCACATGTACTGTGTCTGCATCTACATATACTATAGACATAACCTGTGGTGTGTGTGATAGATACTGTGAGCTGTAGTGTACAATACTAATTAGGTAGGGATTCTTATCTCACAGCATCCAATTCTGTTTGTGTGAATATATCCCCTTGCAGCACTTTAGTCAAGCCCCTATGGGCTATCCCTGTGCAATGGTTATGCATTTTACTCCCACTGACTAGCTGCTGGTCTCAACAGTGGCCTCTGTTACAAGGCCTGCTGATTTAATCCACCTTAAGAACACTGTCTGAGAATGCAGTAGCAGATAAACAACGTGATGCATGTGATAAGTGCTGTGAGCTATAATGTGTAATACTAGACAGGTAGGGTTCTATTCTCACAGCATCTTGTGTTTGTTTAAATAGGACCCTTGACAGCATTACCAACATGCACATGTGACCTACCCCTATGCATTGGTTATGCATTTTATGGCCCTGTGACTAGATACAGGCCCTAAATTGCCCCCCTCTACATAAGCATAATTGATGTCCGCCACCATCTACAGTTGTATGTGCGGAATACCCAGGTGACAATGTATCAAGGGTAATAGAGTGTGTCACAGGGTATGAAAGCATGTTGACCCTGACTGTCCCCACTGTTCCTGACACAATGTTCTACACTTATACACCTAGGGAGGCATGCACATATACTGGCATACCTTGTTGACGTCATATATCTGCTGTGCTGCCTTGCCATCTTGTGCCGCTGTACTTCCACTATGTGTCCATAGTTGCACCACTCAGACTCCTGGGACAAAAACATGTACAGCTCCGTGACACACCTGTCATTCTGTACCCCTACCATCAGTGTACCATCAGGCAGCAAAGATACACAACGTTTGATGTGTACTCCAGACACATGTTAGCATACAGTACCTGTCGTGGCCCAGAACAACTGCCATGACATAACACTACTGCACTACACAAATGCATGTAAGGTTATATGGTCACCCTGTGCATCAGACACTTATATGCAGGTTCCCACATCAATCGCATGGATGGCAGGGATGTGGCACAGGTATCATCACATCCACAGGGTGTGGTGTGGTGGTGGTGAAGGCCTAGGCTGTGTCAAACAGTTGACAACATGTGCGTTAGTCAGGAAGGGGGTGCTGTTGACATGGTCATGGAGTGGTGCTGAGCATGTCTGTAAATGACCTGCATGTGACAGTGGCGTTGGAGTGTGTGCATGTACACAGTCAAGCACATTGCTAGCCCTACACATGCAAATGGACAGCTGTGGACCATACATGGTAGAGTGGACAGTTCACCATCTCTGGTCATGAACATGGGAACTGGCTCTTCCATGAGTAGCATGGGCAGCACCATGCCCAAGGTCAGATGTGGTTCTAGTACCTGATGGTGACTGCTGTTTTCTGGGCCTGTGTCCCCTATAGTACTACCCAGGACCACATGCTCATAGCCTGCCACATCATGGTGTGGACAGCACACCTCCCTCTGTAGCACTGGAGGTGCTGCCACTACGGGAACATAAGTGTGCATGGCCACTTGGACTACCAGAAAATGGTGTTATTGGCCTACATCCATGCGTCTGACACCCAACCGGAACCACATATTCCAGCACAGACAATGTGTGCTCAAAGACAGACACTGTCTGAGCCCACCATCAGTCCACTACATCAGTGAAACACTCTATGGTGTCACCAATTTGGTGGGGGCAGTCTGACTGTGCTGCATCCATAACCCTAAGCATCCATCTTGTGTTGCATTCAGCTCATGCCTGTGACTCCATGACAGCCAAAACATTTGGTGAGTGACCTGCGATGTGACTCCTGTAACAGGAAGTGGATGGGCAGCAGTCCTCCTTTGAGCATCCCTATCAATCTGCCTGTGTGGGACCTCACCAGCTTTCTGGCTCTGGACAGTGTCTACAGTCATTGATGCCAAGTTCTCACACTGTCCTGTACTATGTCACCACCCTCTGACTGCCCAATATCCATGGCATCTGGTGACTGGGTATGTGTGGGCATACTGACTGTGTGTGGGGACAATGAGGGCAGGAGAGGGATATCAGCCTCTGGGACAGATTCAGCCACTGACAACCCTACCTGTGCCTCACTATGGCCACCATCATCATCAGAGGCCAATGAGACACTGACATCAGGTTGTGAGGGGGACAGACTCCAATCCCCCTGTTCACGTGTGAGAAGCAAGACAAAAGCAGTACATTACCACCTGCACTATTATGTATGGTAATCCACCCAGACTCATACAGGTGAGGATCACAACTGCATTACATGTCACACATCTTCTCATCTCTGATCCATGCACAGCACACACACCCACAACAACATACACATACAACCTAAGCCCTGTATAACATGCACATCAGCTACATCCTGGTAATGTTGCCAGTTCAATACACCTGTGAGGTATGCAATATGACAGTGTATGTTACACAAATACACATTAAACCCAGTACACCTATCTTGACAATGCTATGTATGTTGTAGTACAACTGCCTCAGTTGTGTACCTTCCCCCTATTGTGTCTGAGTGGGCATCTTGGAGTAATTGCCTCATGTATAGCAGGCTGTGTAGTTGTTTATACCTATAAGTGCAAACATGTTAATGTTTATACAAATACACACCTTTCATTCCCTAGGCTATGCACTGTAGTTAACTGCTCCAAAATGGAACATACAATTATTGTACATGAGCTAAGCAAGACTTGTGCAAAAGGCAAAATGGCAGCCCTTAACATTCATAGGGTATATCTGATCAGGCAAAACAACAGTATGACACTTACCAGGTACAGGACCATGAACTCTGGCCACACCTGACATAGCTGTGAAAAGGTGAGGGAGAGGTATTGTCAGCAACACCAAATGTTGCAGTGGTACAAGGTAATATTTGTGAATATCCACATGTAAAGTAGCTAATGCGATACTGGCAATATTGCAGCAATTCAGAGTATGTGTGCACAACTGTGGTGAAAAGACGACCCCCCCCCCAATGCAGATAGATCTGACACCTATGTACTGGTCTGTATAGCCTGCCACAATGACTGTAAATGTATTATACTGGTCAACAGAGTCGGCTTACCTGGAAGCTCCTCTGATGTGGACGCTGTGGCACCCACCTCCAGGATGTATGGTGTGATGGTTGGCTGGGAGCTGTGGGTTGATCCTAGGTTTGCCAGAAATTCCTCTGTGGCTGAGGGTGGTTGTTGTGCTGCAGGCCCTTCACTGGTGGCAGCACGATCCCTGGCAATGGCAGCTGCCCTTTGTTGTGCAGCACTGACCATGTCTGTGCCCTGGTGTTGAACCTGTTTGTAGTTCCTGTTCTGTTGGCCAGTATCATTAGCAGCCCTCACAAGGTTGTCCCACAATGCTGCCTGCTGTTCTTGATTGTTGTGACCCCTTGACAGCAAGATGTGATGGTTGAGTCTGAGGGCATCCACTATAGCATCATTTTCTTCAGATAAAAATGGAGGATGTCTTTGTCAATACATTGTAGCTGCAAGACAACAACAGGGAACACATTACAGGACCAGATACATGGATGTCCACAATGTACAGACCCTGCACATCCAAAATGGGCTGCACTACCCACCGCTCTTCACAGGTCATACCCAGCAGTCTATCAACACACTACACATGTGGCTATCAGCAAGATAGTAGCAATACTGGTTATGTCCCTGTGTGCCATGACAGAGTCTGCTGTATGTCTCTAAACCCATCACTGCAGTCTACTGTGATGTCTTCCCTATGGGCAAAGTCTTACTACTATGTCATACAGCCACTATCAGACAAATAGCTGTGTGCTATTACAACAACTATATGGGGATAATCCAGCAACACCAGTGTGCCACAATGACAGACAGCAAAGCAGACCTGATGTAGTATATCTTCCCTGTAGGCATCATACCTCTCCACTACACATATGTTTCCAGAATGTGAATGTGTGCCTCATAGATGTGGTCATTTTGGCACACACATGTGGATGTCTGTCAAATGATTGGCCAATCATTGATGGCTGTTGTCAGAATATAGAGAATCTGGCTATCACATGTCAGACCCCTCAGAAAAACTTATGTTACAGTAATATCTGTTGGTCTATTCATACTCTTACTTTGTATGGCCAAAATGTATACTCTGTTGCTGAGTTTGGGCCTGTGTCCCCCCACTAATTATAGCTATGACTTGAATTTCTGCTGTAAGGGGTTGACAGGTATGTTAGCCATAGCTCTCATGCAATGAGGTACAAATGTCAACAAAACACTGACCTAGCCAGAATACATCAAGGACAGTCAGAGATACTTTTACAATGTCAGAACTATTCCTGTGTGACACTGACAGACTAAGAGGAGGTGAATTACAACACATTGTTTCATATTATAGCTGTGTACACCTTATCTTACTGTCAATATGTTTAACTCATAATCCACTAGCTTTCCTAAAACAGCTGACCATTGTAGGAGAGAGTAACAGGGGCAGAGGTGTGATTTGCTTCAAAGCAGGGACAGTTGAGAGTCCTGCCTGTTGCTGTTGGACAGCAAAGCATCACCAACATGTCAATACCATAGATGTACTACAGGCCTACTGTTGTAATCTCTATTCCGCATACCTCCATCCTCGAATCTGCATCCCATTATATGGGGAAATGTATTACATACCTAGTAGATCGAAATACTTCTATTTTGACAAGAACTTCTGCAAACAGCTTGTAAAACTGTTGTCTCTCTAAGTAAAGCAACATACAGACCTGTTCTCCATAAGCAACTGATTGCCTTATGTAGGTAATGCTTATTAACAGGTGATTGCCTGTGCACCAATCAGTGGTTCAGACTTGCTAACTGCATCCAAAACAGCTGGGTTGCACTTTCTTTAGCCATTGACAAGGCACCATAGTGCAATATTTAAGGGCTGCATGTAGGCCTTGGCCCCTTTCTTATTCTTTGAGATGGACATTAGTGAGGTGTGGAGACTACAGCATCACAGAGGGTAGGTACAAATACTGTCCACTGTTGAGATTTACGAGGTATGTCCACAGTTTTACATGATATGTTTGGCCATTTTCCCATGATATTGTGATTATCTGGCAGTTCAGTGGTAAACATTGTGGGTTGTGGTCAGTAAGGAAAGAGAGACATGTGAGTATCAGACGTCATGCCCATCAGAATATGCATGCTGATGCAGTTGCTGATATTCCATCTTCTCACTATCTTTGTATGTACAAACTGTGAAACATGTCCCTGCCGCTGGACCTTTGTCCCCCCACCCTTTATGTATGGTTTTGTTTGGATCCCTTGTTCTAGGGGGTTGTGAGGTATGGTAGGTCTGTAGTAGCTAGCTTAACATAGAGCTGCGCATGTTCCAGGCTGCAGCTGCTGCTGTAGCCTAGGACACATGGGTGGAGTGTGAACACTTTGGAGGACAGCAGTTACAAGTACGTGTAACTGAGGCAGCCATGTCAATTCTGTCATTACAGCAGAGCCAGGGTAAGGGTACCCTTTACAGTCCTTTCGAGACATGTGCTTAAGGTACATCTGTTATGTAACAGTGTCACTTACAGAGTAGTAGGCGACATATACTTAGGTTATACAACTATGTGCAATTTGTCCCTACCTATAGGCCTTTGACTTGCAAACACAGGTAACAGTTAGTTCAGTAACAGCAACCTGTGTGGGTTAAAATTGCATGACTCAGTCATTGCTTGCTGTGTTCACAACAATGTAATTGAAGTGCAACACACTGGATTCGAACCCAGGACTCTGGTTGACAAAATGTACTGCATGCAAAGCATTTAACAGACTGCAGTACTGAGACAATGCGGCAGCAGGTGTATTTGCAAGATATATGTGCATGCATACAGTCTGTGACTCATGTTGCCTGCATCCATCATGATGTGCATGGCTGTCAGAGGCAGTTGTTCTGCAGCAGGGTCCCAGTTGTACACATGTACTTTGCCATTGCTGCATTAGCAGGTGTGTTTAAAGATGTTGCTGATAAAAGGGTACATTTACCTGCTATTCCAGGCTTCACATACATCCATTATTATTTATTTGGCTGTGTACTGGTGTTCTTTTTGCATCAGCATCCCAGGGACACTCCCATTTTTCTCAGTAGATGTACTTGCAGTGTGTCAGTGGTAATCAGTATATTTTGCTGGAAACAGTTGCTTTAGTTATGAGCTGAGTGGACTAGTGGGCTAATGCACTATGCTGTAGTTGAGAGGGGCTTGGGTTCGAGACTTGGCAGGTGTGTTTATTTTGCAGATGTGCCTAACACTTTGAGAAACACAGAAGATCATTAAGGCACATTAAAGCACATTTAAGCAGGTTTGTGTGATATGCCACTTAGCTCCGCCCAAACCCAAGCTAAAAATTTAAAAAGAAGAGGAAAAAGCAGGTGATAGGACAGTGGTGAAATGGGGGAAAGCAGGGGGGGGAACATACTGAAAGGCAGGTAGGGATGTGCAGGACAAGTGTAGTAAAGGACCATAGCTTTCCATTTCTTGTACAGCAGCATTTGTGCATTTGTACAGATTTGTACATGAATTTGGATCCTCAAACCCCAGAGAGAGGAGTGAGGACAACATAAATGTGTTGTCAAGCCAATTGGACCAAATTAGTTTTGTCCAGTGGACACGTGTGAAATGGAGAGCTATGTACTGGGTGATATTTTTTGTGGGACAGGTGCCCATTTTTTAAGGACAGAGTGGAATGTTGGGGAAGGGATGTAGGTACTTGTGGGGAGGTAAGCTGGGTAGGAGAGGTTGCATTTGCAGACAGGAAAGACAGACAAGACAGCATACAGGGGTGGTGTGTGACACATGAAGGGGAAAACACCTTGGATGGGGATGGTGTTGTGGAATCAAAGATGCATGTGCCCCCAGACAGCGGCAGCATGACTGAGATCCCAACCCATGGGCAGTCAGCACTGTTCCTTCACTGCCCTGAAGGTGGATGTACTGCAGGCTGGGTGCCAGGGCCACCAGGCCCCACCAGGTTTTCGAGTCTGCCTTCAATCTTTGCAGGCATTGTTCATAGCTCCTATGCACAATCCTGTGCACCATGGCCAGTAGTTGATCTTGAGTGACTACTGCCCCTACCACTGGTCCCAGGGGGACAGGCCCCATCTCCTAAAGTAGTTCCACCCAGGGGTGGTGTAGGGCCAGCAGAGGGAGCACCAATGGCTTGGGTCCCAGACACGCTGGTACCTAGTGCCACAGCTGGCTGAGGTAGGTTAGGCGAATCAGCAGGAACAAGCCCACCCTGTCATGCTGTGGTGATAGAGGTATAGCAGTGCATACAGGATAGTTATGAACAAAACATTTTGTTAGTTATAACAACATGCCAGAACATTGGAAATAATCCATTAACACATCAATGCATTTTATATGGAACACAACAATAAATAACATAACAGTCAATATATTAACAACATGCCAGTAACAGTTACGGCATAAGGCCAAAAACATAGGTAATTCAACAAGATATGTTAATATGCAACCATTGTAATACATAAGAATTATAAAACACATGCCCCAAAATAAAGTTTGGAGAACAACATTTGTTAATAGTAAACCATAACCAATGAGTAACAATAATACATTTAGATGAAGATAAAGGTGGGGAGGGAGAAAAATGCAGTCCGTTGATACCGGTATAGGCTAGATGGTTTACAACAGTACTGCTATATACTCTACAGGTCTGTCCTTCCTTTATTTTAACAGTGACCTATAGCTGCTGTAGCATGTACATACCTCTCAAGCTATCTGCATGGTACAGAATGGGCCAAGCAGTAACACCTGCAGGTGCACAGCTACAGAGAACACTTACACATCAGGTGGACCTATATAACTACAAAGGTGTACTGTGGACTGATGTAGTGTGACTGTGCTATTGACATAATCATGTTGATGATACATCTGTGACAGAGGGATTATGCAACAGTAATTACATTCCATGGCAGTGTGACACTTGAGAGATATGTATGTGTACAGTGCAGAGAGTGAAGAACAATCATGCCTTCCTGGGCAGGCATGGGGATAGAACTTCAACAAACTTTCACAGATACTCCAGGCATACAGCCATACCAAGATTAGACATTTTGTTATTTATTTTCTTTTATTATTATTGTACTTGTTGCCTTTATTTTATAAAGTCTTATCACATCCCTGGTCAATGCTGTTAACAGTCTGTTACATATGAGCACACAAATTATTTACACATAATAAGGGCTACTTCACCCATTTACTTGTATCTCCTGTGGAGAGAACATTTGTCAATACATAACTGATTCATTAATATTTATCACTACATGGCACTGGATTCGAACTCTGGTCTCTGTGTGGCAAAATGTACTTCAGAAAGAGCATTTAACAAACTTAGCTACTGAGCCACTGCTAATTGCTGACTGACTGATATTTGCCTTGAGCTCACCTGGAAACAAAGTATGACCTGGTAATGGTACTCCCACCTGACCTCAGGATACAAACTCATGCAACCAAATTTAAAAAACACTTGAAAACCTACCTCCATGCTAACCCTCTTTGCTATTGCAAAGACACCCCCTTAAATCCCTCCAGTCTACAAGGCGACCAATCTCTGAAGCCCCTGATTCTTACATGATACTGCCACCTAGATGCTCTGTACTTTTTTGTAAGTCTTGCAATATATATCTACTTCCGCATGCCTCATGTTCTGATATTACTTCTACTGCTAGACTTGGAATCTCCTAACCATGTAAGGAGTTCTGCTCATGCTTTTTAATTGTAAATACTGCTAATATAGACATTCCTTCTTAGCATGATGTGCTTTAGTTATTGTACTATCATTGTAAATTCTGTGATCTTCTGACTGTAATATGTTGTTTGTTTGAATCTTCTGTCTTTTTACCTCACATGTTAACATATTATCATTTGTATTAAATTTCTCAGAGCTTTTCTCCTCAGGACTGTGCTGACAATGGACATCTGCTGTCCAGTCAGATTTTATCCTGGTAAAACAAATGTTAAATAAATTAAATAAATAAATAAACACTACAGTTTTATACTAGACTGCAGTGACAGTTGAACACACATGTATGAGATTCATGCATGACAGAGATACTAGGTAAACTACACTGTACTACATAGAATGCAGGTGTACACAATACACTGTTAGTTGGTGGAAATATCTGTGAAGTCTACACACCATATCAAATTATTGGGTTGGCTACCTCACCCATATACAGTTGCAGATGGTATATATGCAGTCCACAGCCATTGTACTGTCATACTTGCCTGCAACACTGTACCTTGGAGCATGAATGCATATAGCTGAAATGCAATGGTTAACACAAGACAATCCTAATATACACAATATACCTTGGGTGTTAATGCTATTGCTTCAGATGTTATTGCAGAACAGGAATAATAATGCATTTCTTGCAATACAGCTCTGAATCTACAGTTATTGCATAACACTAGTTATTATCTATACCTTGAGGCAGTATAGAAGTGGTATTCTTTTTTATTTTTATTTCAGAGAAGTTGTCATAATCAATGTCATGCAAAACAGCCCTAATTGCACACATATTGCACAACACAGCTTTATTAGAGGTACTTTCATGAAGTTACTGGTATAGTTTGGAGTCTTTATTGCACAACAGTTGATGTAATGCAGGTGTTGCAATACAGCTGTAATTCCACAATTATTGCAGTAGAAACTTTATTTCATTTACATTATCAGGGTTAATTCTTTAGTCTTCCCTGTTTATTGCACTATAGTTTGCAGTTGTCACTTATTGTAGTACAAGCCTACGTCCACATTCATTGCAATACACAACTCTTTACTGTATGTACCTATTAGCAGTTAATGCATTACTCTTTCTTGCTTATTTGACTATAGATTGCAAATTAATCTGTACTCACCACACTCACGGTACAACCTGGCCAAGTGCCCAACATGTGCTTCTAGGTTGCGAGCTCTCTCCTCTGCAACTGTATGAAGAGAAGCACAACATATGCATACCTGTCTATCAAATATTCAGATTAGGTATTGGTAAAACAATGTCAACAATACTTACAAACTTGTGGGGCATTCCCAGCCCAGGCTTCCTGGACTCGGGTGACCAGAAGATCCCCCTTCTGACACTTCAGGTCATCGTAGTGGTGACAAACCTGCTCATCTGTGCATGGGATACATGTAGCATTGATGAGATTGCATGCCAACCTGTCCCAGGCCTACACCTTGCACTCTGAGCCCTGAAACTGCCCCTGCTACAACCGGTCTTCATGGTCTTTCAACAAGAGTCCAACCATGACCCTGGACTCCCGAATGCCCCACTGCTGTGCCCGGAAGCATGCACCCTCTCCATCACCTGCCATACTTCCTGCACAGTTCAAACTCCAACTGGTTATGTTGTATTCCCACCTGTTGTGCTTAATATAGCCTGTTTTCCTGCTCTTACATGGCATTGGGCAATTTTTAAAAATGAGGCATGTCACTTGGCACAGTGCAAACCAGCACATCTGAGCTGAACAGTGCTTAAATTGACAATGCTTAGCAGTGCTTAGCAGTGCACAAACCAGCTAAGCACTGCCAAGCAATGCCAAGTACTGCCAAGCTGTGCATAAACAGAGATTGTGTAAGCAGTGCTTAGCAGGTCTGAAAAGGTCTTAGCAGAGCTTAGCTGAATGCAGCAGCACAGGATTGAAAAATAATCATACATATTTGTTTTTGGGAAGTAAATACTTAATTTCCCTTCCATGTATTCAAACCCTGCATCTACTGCACATAAGGCTATAACTCTAACCACTTAGCTACATGAATATGTGGAATGCTGCTATAGTTTTATATATACCTCTGAGCTTACTTTAAGCACTGCTAATCACTGCACCAACCCACTAAGCTATACTTAAACTTGACCTTGGCATCTCAAATTAAATGCATCTGGTTTCTATTATTTAGATGTCTGTCATGTGTCAATTGCTGCACTCTGTGCCACACTGAGCAAACTACAAAAAATATTTTAATTAAATAAATTGATATATAATGAACTTGGACAGTGCAGGGGGTGTGTTACTCATCTGCGGACACAGTTAGTCACACACTCCCTACACTAATTCAATAACCATGTTCCACTGCTGCCCCTCAGCAATGCGCTATCATTAATATGCATGGTGCACTACTGAGGGGGAACCATGTACATGGACATGGTGACTTCCATGTAAGCTCTACACTATGCCTACACAGATTTTATTAAATCTAAGGGAATGTCCTTTCAAAAACTTAACATGGTTTTAGGCCAGGCAATTAAGTTCAAAAAGCATTCTTCAGACTTATCTACGAAATGTTATCCTGATTAAAATTCAGTTATTTTAACTTTCATGTCACCCATAGCTGTATACCATGATTCCCAAAGCTTTAACAACTTTTTCCAGCGCATTTTTAAAATCTCCAATGAGCATTGGTACCTGCCACTGCCTTACAGAGTAGGTGTACTCAGGTGAAATCATATAAACACCATTTCTTTAAAACAAACCTTATTGCAAAACACTATTAAAGTGGCCTTTAACAATGATAAAATTGTTATATTTTCACTAGCACTAACAATATTAATTGACGAAACTAATCAAAACAGTTTGGGAGAAGCAGTATGAAGTCTGGCTAAGAATGTCAATACTAACAAAGCTAGGTTATCTATACTTCCCTCCAATTATTATGTCATCTGTAATTAACACACATCGTGACACAAACACTTTTATTCTAATCATAAAATGAAGCTAATTCATAAAAAGGGTCATCCTTCCTAGATTTTACAAATAGTATATATGATATGATAAATTGCATTCTAGGGGAAACAAATCAGATGCAATCCTTAATGACCCCAAAAATGTTATAAGCATACTCACAATGAGTAATATACATTATTAACTTGTGTATTAATAAACACATACTGGTAAGCCACCGATCTACAGGGAAAATCAGCATAAACACTATTTGGTGGAATCAGATAATTGGTAAGAGATACAGCAGGAAAAGACATGCTATTTAGCTTAGAAAATAAACACAGAAACTACTAACATTTTCTTCTCAAGTTTGCACATCTAACAATGAACACAGGTTGATCTTAATGTCTGGAAGCAGGAATAAGGTATCATTTTAATTACATTAGGAAACTGAAAGTGAAAATTTTGAGTGCACCAGGTTATCAATAAATAATGAAGTGAATTACCCAACCCAGGACATAGCAAATGTTCTTGCAAAAAAGTTTTGTGCAGAATTCATTCTTTCTTTCTTTCTTTCTTTCTTTCTTTCTTTCTTTCTTTCTTTCTTTCTTTCTTTCTTTCTTTCTTTCTTTCTATGTGTTTACCAGGATAGAGCACCTGATGAATTCTGAACAATTCCAGATTCAGCCCAGGGTCAAAAAATAACCAAACATACAAAATAGACAAGAGTACAGCAACACACAAGTGACAGTAAAACAGTACAATGGTAGTGTATTACTTAGGATACAACATAAATATAATGCATTGATTTACAATATGTACAAAAGTTTCAAAAGGTTTGAGATATTGGAATGGAGTAAATTATAGCTGTGAAAAGGAGCAAATGATATTAGTGAAAGAGTTAGAGTGGAAAACAGTTAAAGAAGATTTAAGTGATGTGAACTGAGGTATGACAGATATGGTCTGCTTATTTAACTAAAGTTGATTTTAGTAGAGAATTGAACTTAGAATAAGAAGTTGAGTCTTTAATTTTAGGTGGGAGCAACAATAAACAAGGAAATATGTAAAAATTTCTAAAGCGACAGAAGTAGAAGTTTCAAATATAACTACAGATATTATAATTGCTTCTATATATAAAACTAAAAATGTACGTTCCATGGGACCAAACAGCAATATTGGTATTTTTTACATGGAATTAATGAAAACTTGAGTAAACCGCTATCAATCATTTCAAATAAAATGTTAGCATGTGGCCACATTCCAGACATGTAGAGACCGGTTCTAGTGGTATCTGTTCACAAAGTGGAAAATTACATCAGACCCAAACAATTATGTATGTACCCATCAGTTTTAATATCATTCCATGTAAAAATCATGGAGAAATTCATAACAGAGTTTTTCCAAAATTATAATTGTCATACTTATGTGAGATATGAAGAAAATGGATTTGTTAAAAGGAAGATTTTAGATTTTCAATCCTGTCACATTCTGTGAAGTAAAATCAGCACTTAGTGTAATGCTAATTGTATGCTGCTTATCTTGACATTAAGAAATCATTCAACATGATCCCACATAAGGAAATGATATGCACATTAATATCATTAACTTTTAGTTCAAATATAATTTAATGTGTAATTCACTGGTTAAGCAACAGGTCACAAAGTCAAGGCTGCCACATGTTTGCCCTGACAATAGTTACAAATGGTGTCCTATTGTGCTCTGAAATAGAACCACTTTTTTAACTATATTTCTGAAATATACAAGATATGGTCTGTAGATATCCAGATATGCAACTCTTCACAAACTGCATAACACAATTAAATCACTAAAAGATGCTGAAGATCTCCAAGATAGTCTACAAGAAATATATACCTAGTGTGGTAAAAATGATCTTACCTTTATTACCAGTACATGTAGCATTATTATAGTTGGCATATGGACCTACACTTTGATCGCAAAATACATTTTTGAATCATAAACAATATGTTATCATTAAAGATCTAGGGGCAATTTAAGAATAAAGTTTTAAACATATTTTGTGCGTTTTCTTTTTGATATAAGTGTGCCCTCATCATATAAAGTGGGGGGTCTGAATCAAGTATATCTACTGATTTTTCTTTGTTATTTCAGAGGAACTGTATAATTTTAATAAACGTATGTCTGTATTTGTTCAATTACTTATTGACGCTATGGCATCTGCTGATAATGAACTGCGGTTAAAAATGAAATACTGATGAAGATGAGTAGGTAATGAAAATGAAGAAGATGATGTTGATAACAGTAAAAATGATGATGTCATTGATATAATGATATGATGGAGATGATTATGCAATGATGACAAAGGTAAATATATACTGACAAGGATGATGGTGATGACACAGCATCATCTTTATTATTGTTATCATTGTCATTTACATCCATATCATCATCTTCATTGTATCTTCATCTTATCTTGTTCATCACCTTAATTGCATCTTTATCTTTATCATCTTCTTCAGCTTTGCCATCATTATTGCATTATTGCACTTTGATTATCTTCATCTGCATTGTGATTATCGTCTCTTCATTTTCATCACATTTTTGTCACCATCATCTTCCTCACATCTTTACTTTTACAGAAGCATACATTATTCTGAGGTCAATGTATGAATCACACAAATGCACTTTATACAGGGCTTTCACAGAGGTAATTCACATATTAATAATTTTCTTCAGAAAAGAGATTATCTCATCGAAGACAGTTATTTTCAACAATGTTGCACACATGTTACTACACTGTATGCCAATTACTATACATTATACTAGAATCAAATTGTCACATTTTTATCTTTCCTATCATTTACTTGAATATAGCAGTGTTTAATTATTTATTTCCTGACTGAGTATGCTAAATTTGGTGTCATTTTATGTTTTAAAATGTGCTGTACACTGCCACATGCCTGACTCTTCCTTGTCCCCTCAACTCTTTGCTGGAAGAAAAAAGGTCTGCTCCCTTAGGCTGACATTCCAAGACTGATCTTAATTTTTTCCCCTTGCCTTCAAATCTTCATTTGAATAGCAAAACTCACACACACACACACACACACACACACACACACACACACACACACACACACACACACACACACACACACACACACACACACACACACACACACACACACACACACAACACACACACACACACACAGAATATAATAATAATAATATTAAAAAAAGTATTTTGTTCCTATTTTAAACTGTAGCAAATTGATTGCTTCATTTGTAGCAAATGGCTTGCTGCAGCTTACCACACACAAAATGCTGATGCTCTGAACTGATTTTCTCTACTGGTATTTAAAAATGCCATTACTGAAAGAAGAATGCAGGAGCTGTACTTCATGATGGTATCCCTTAATGTCTTGTACCCAGGGCAGCTGCTCCCTTCACCCCCACCTTTGCTAAGCAAGAAGATTAATGTGGCAGTCTTGGACATCCCTGAATTTTTTGAGAGTGTATCTCATTGCTTGCTACCACAATGCCTTTTAAAGATCGATTTTAGGAAGCCAGCAGTAGGTTCGATCTATTTACCTGTGTTTGCACCTAAACTGATTTATTCATAAAGATCTATTTCCCTTCATTATCATATTTCAACAAGTATACATCTGGGACCTATATTATGCCCACTGCTTTACCAGTGAAAAGTTAAAGCACACAGGTGATACTCAATAAATATAGCATACTAATGACTATATCTTGTTTTGTAGTGCCATTAACATGAATTAGTTAGCATAAGAATGGGAATCTGCATTAGATTTTGTATACTCAGGTACTGAATTCTAGAAAGATGGAATCTTAGAATATACAAGGCAACTGGGCCATGTGGCCATTTACAACTTGGCAGTACCCAACCTTAGACCTTACTTCCTTTTTCAAGGAGAATAGGTCAGTCATACTGTGGTGAATTTATGAACACCCAACTGATTGTTTAATTCTTTCTTAATGGAAGATCGTGTTTTAATTGTTTGATGTAGAAAGGAAGTCTATTCCAAAAATGGGTAGTCATTGCATCTGTCTCTCCAGCACAGTTTGATTATTTGCTGTAGCAGGTTCATATCTCTGGTTCCAGTGATCACTGGACTGTTTGATCTGTGGAGGAATAAGAGGTTGTGGACTTCTAGATCTCTGATGGCCCTACACACTGCCTCAAAGAATGCAAGCAAATAAGAAAAAAGACCCACTATTCTACTTAAAAAGTAGTACTGGGCAGCCTAACACCACAAATTTTCTAACTCAGGTTTGCTCTAGCCATGCTTAGCAAGTAAAATGCTATAAGCACCTTGAGCTATATATATATATATATATATATATATATATATATATATATATATATATATATATATATATATATATATCTATACTGAGACCATAATAGTTTCTTCCCAGACCATAGCTATTATATTATCAACCAGTCATATCAAAAGTTAGGCTTACTATCATCAGGAACATCTATGCTGTTCTTCAAAGTGCTCCATACCTTCATTGCACTTAATAAGCTACTTAAGTATGTTCTCTAAAAACTTAAGATATCTTATAACAGAGCAGTCTGATTTGTTGCCGTTGCGACATTTGTCATATAACAGCATAGAAGTCTCGTCGATGTAGATATCACCAAAGTCAGATTTCTTTCAACCCTCTAATTTTGACCTCTAAACTCCCATATAAACTTGAATGACCTGTTTTGTCTCTTCTGTTCTCTTGGAACTGACCTACTGAATATCTCAAAACAATAAAGACAGACTCTAAACCTAAAGACACATTTTTAAATTACCACATTCTTGTCACATGGAGCAGTGTACTGCTGGAGGCTGGAAAGTTAAACTTAACAAATTAAATCAAATTTTCTTTGCAGAGCTTTTGCATGAAGCAGCTTATACGTAAGCGGAATACTGTTACTTAAATATGCTCACATACCTTGTGTTCTGCTCCATCTAAATAGGATTCTGCTCACATTTCTTGGTAAGCATTAAACCACTGCTTGACTGACAAGTCCTGCTGTCATCTACTACCAAAGTAATAGTATCTTAAAATATTATTATTTTTTCTCAGAAGTACCTTTTATCTGTAAATCCCTTTTATTTTCATAATACTGTCATTGCCCAAATACTCATTCACTCAGGATCTTCTTATAAGAAATATATTAGTAGTGTATGCTTCTGTAATGATCTTTAGAACTGTTACTGACTCCTAATAGTATCTGATGTCATCTGGATCAGATGGACTGTTGAAAACTGCGCAAATCATTCAAAGAAATATGAGTGAGCAAGTGCTTCACAATAATGTTAACAAGTCAGGGCATTAATTAATTCATTTAAACCAGTCACACTACATCGGATGTACATCAAACTAAAACCCGAGGAACACAACACAATTTCTTGTGTACTATGTAATCAAAGAGAACATATTCAACAATTCGCTTTTTTTGACCAAGAATCAGTCAATTAATACACGTGTGTGTGTGTGTGTGTGTGTGTGTGTGTGTGTGTGTGTGTGTGTGTGTGTGTGTGTGTGTGTGTGTGTGTGTGTGTGTGTGTGTGTGTGTGTGTGTGTGTGTGTGTGTGTGTGTGCGTTCATAGATTCATAGGTGTTCACTAGGCTAATGACCACAAGGGCATTTTTAAGCCTAGCAATGCATCCCAAATCTCTGACAAGTATACTCAGGTACTTGGGAGAGGGACCATTTACAAGTGGGCACCTGGGAGAAGAACCATTTACAGGGTGCCTGTGTCCATTAGAAACATAGGTGCCAAACCAGGGATGAATGTCCTTTTCTCCATTCAATTGTCCAAGTTGAATTGGGTTAGGGAGGAACTCTCCTTTACATGGATGGGGAGCCTGTTGCAGAGAAGGGGTAGTCTCTGGAGTACATACCTGTCTCTCCAGCAGGTCCTATTTATATCACAGGTAATGTTTAAGTCTTTAGAACTGGTAATTCTGATGCTGTTTGTTTTGTGAATATGCAGGAGGGCCATCAAAGTGGGGGTCTGACAATGTCTCCTGTGCCAGGCATAGATCTCCCCTCAACAGCCTGTAGGAGACAGAAAATAGGGATGAGGCCTTGAGGTGGTCTACATAGGACATGTTACTTACTCCCTTTTTTAATTTCTTCAAGTCTTTTGGGTTTATAATACCATCGTGGCAATGGACCCCATTTCTAAGTTAAAGTATGATTATAGTTCATGAAATTAGTATTGTTTCAATCTTTGATGTTAGCCAAAAGTGCTCTTTGCAGCACCCACAATGTGCCCAGTAATGACTCCCTCTGGAATTCATACAGAGTTACATGCATATGTAACATATGTTAAGTACAATTGTAATTTCTTTTTTATAAGACCAGTTGCTCCTACTACTACTGGAACTGCCTGGGCATCCTTCTTCCACATTGTTCTCATTTCTGCCTGCATATCCTGGGATTTTATGACTTTGTGTCTCTCTGTAAGACACTGTAGTCACTGGGTGCAGCAATTTGAATGATCAATGCTACTTTTGTCTTCTTTTCATGGACTACTATATCTGGTTTTCTCACATCTATTTTTTGAACTGTTGGTAATGGGTGATCCCATCTGATATAAACTTCATCATTTTCTACAATGCTTTGTGACTCATGTTTCCAGTGTTTTTAGCCACTTCAGTGCCATAATGTTTGCATAATCCCCAATGCAACAGTCTTCCCACATTATTATGCCTTTCAGTATGCATTCCTTCTGCCATTAGTATATCACAACCAGCAACAAGATGTGCCAGTATCCAGTTCTGTTTTACAAAACCTATATTTATCTGTTTCCCCCACATGTTAAATGAACTTTGTAAACCAATGTGTACATAGTCCACTGTATTGGGCCACCAGTATTAACCTTCCATCTTTTGGTTTAAATTCACCTCTCCTTAACCATTTCTGCATTTGATCCTGCTCAACATGAGGTTGTTCCAGGAGTTTTCTACACTTGCAACTATATTTATCCATTTTCCACATTTCTTGATCTATTTCCCTTCATTGTAGTGATTAAGTGGCCACAAAAGGTGTTGGATAGGTTGGACAGGAAAACAAGTAGGATGCTTCATGCTAAGTTTATTCACATTTGTTCATGTTTTATTGTTGCTCCTTCATCAATTCCCAAACATGTATACAGTCCCTCTTGCTCAAGTTCTTTTATATCACTATTGTCCCAAACAGATGTTTTCTTTGTGCTGCATCTTTCCTACTTTAAAGATGGATTTTGCACATTTATCAAGACCGTATGACATTCTTATATCATCTGAAAGTTTTGACCACTTGCAGTTGTGCTTTGAGTTCCTCATCTGATGAGCCATACAGTTTTAAATCATCTACAAAAAGAAGATGATATGTCTTTACACTTTGTTGTTTTCTGGGAGCCAAGTTGTAGCCATGACCTCATTTTTTAAGCAAACAGCTTAATGGGTTATGGGCAAGACAGAGCAGTGGTGACAGAGAGTCACCCTGGAATATCCCCCTTTTAATTTTTTATACCTGGAATAATAATTTGTCCTTTATCATGGCTTAGCTACAAAATGGTTTGCCACTGTTTCATGGTGGTTGTAATGTAATCGATCAGTGTAGGGTGTATCTTATATATATTTTAAGCACTCTTATCCATGAATGTAGGATACTGTCAAATGCTTTTATTGTAGTCTGTCCATGCCATACTTAGATTCTTCCCCATTTTACAGTTCTCCATGATGACTTTATTTAACAAAATGATCATTTGTGCTATATGACTTTCTTTTATTACCTTTTTGTTCTATTGCCATAATTGAGTTTTCTTCTAAATGACTATAAACTCTGTCAGCATCAATTCCAGTGTATAGTTTATACATCTTCAGAAGGCAAGTTATTGGTCTATAGTTTTTAGGATAGCTTGCAGATTCTCTCTTAAGTAGGAACATTGCTTCTCCCCCAGACTGGTGTCTGTTCAGGGTGTACATATAAATAGTTTTTTATTCATGGCGGAATCTTCATGCAAAGATATCAATACTTTTAGCCAGAAGTTAGGTACTGCATCTAGGCATGCAGTTTTCCAATAAGGAGCTTTTCTTAACTTTGTTTCAAACTCTCTGGCTGTTACTTCATCCCATTTCGTATCCTAGCCCCCACTACTTGCAGAGATAAAGACAGATCACAATATTCAATGAAAGAAATAACAGAATTGCAGACAGACCACTATATTCACTGAACAAATAAATATAAAAATAAAATGCAATACTATCTTTAACACTGCAAGTCTGTACTTATCCCAGATTGTAATGCAGTTGATGGTAGGTGTAAAGCAGCCAGCCAAACAGCTATTGCTGAAATTTGTTTCCAAGTTCTCTATAAAACTTTTTTGGACCATCAATAAATTGCTTATTTTGTACTTTCCCCTTATATTTATCTGCATATCTTCTAAGTGTTTCTGCCTGTGCAGATATTTTTAGTTTATTATTTGCGATAGTGCACGATAGATCCTGATCTGTTATAATACTACATCTTGCTTTTATCATGTCTATCTGATTATTTTTGTTTATCTGCTCCCTCTTCTATACTCTTCTAATAGTGGCACATCTTGTCTTAATTGCTTGATAGTTTTCTCTATTCAGTACTCGTACTTCCATAATGGCATTCAGTTTCTCTCCTTCCTTTCCCTTTCTAACCTGTGTTCTTGTGGCAAGATTTTATCTGTTATTAATTTAGCTGCACAGTAATATATCCTATTTACTTCTGGTATATCACATGAATCTCTATGGCCAGTCCTTTGTTTTATCAAACTTCTAACTTTTTTTTTTACCTTCTGCAGTCTATTTCTTTCATTGATTTTAATATGTCTGTCCATGTCTATTAAATCAAGCAGTTCTTCTCTTAGATCATTTTCTTCTAAACCGAAGGCACATTCTTTGTTCTCCATTTTCTCTGGACATTCTATAGAAAGTTCTAGAGCATCTTCCTGTGCTACGTTCTCTTCAGTTTCATCCTGTGTCACACATTGCTCTTTCATATGGGAACTCACTGGCCTATCACTCCACAGCATTAACTGCATCAGAGTTGCCACAGTTTCCTGTTCCTTCCCATGCTGTTCAACTCTAATTGAACATTTGTACTGGTTTCTTACAGAAAGCTCCACAGTATCTTCATATGGAAACTGATCAGATGTTTCCTACTCTACTGACCTCTCCTTAATTTGGGTGCCCATTACTCTATCCTGCTGCGATGTTATCCGAATTAAATTTTCTGCACTAAATCCTTCAATTCGCAAGTAATCCATAACCTCAGTTTCTATTTCTTTAACGTCTTCATTGCTAATCCTCTTTTCTACTTTTCCTCTTTGCTTTCCTATTTTTGGATTGCAAAATTTTCCATATCTGGATTCCTTTGCTTGTATTTCTCTTCAAATATCTTTGTTGCTGCTCTTTTTGTATTAATTAGTTTTGCTTTCTCCTTTGCTTAAATATTGCACTATATTAAATCTCTTTTTCTTTCCCATATCCATATTTCTCCTGCTTACTTGCAGACTTGTTGTTCCATCATGCTGTGATATAACCTGTGTTAGACTTTCAACATTAAATATTTTACTTTGTAAATAGTCCATAAATTCATCTTCGATTTTTTTTAGCTTCTACTTAACTAACCTTCTGTTCTAAATTCCCTCTTTGTGATCTTATTATTTTTTTATTGTGAAATTTTCGATATATCTGGAAGTCTTTCCTGTATTTCTCTTCAAATATATTTAGAACTGTCTTTTTTGTGTTGATTAATTTGGCTTTCTCTATTACATAAATATTCTACCATGTCAGATCTCTCTTTCCCATGTCAAAATTTATTTTTTATACCTTTCAAAAGTACCTAGATTTTGTTCTTTATATTTTTGCACTTTCTCAGTTCCTTCTTTTTCCAAACAATCCACGGTTTCTTGGTCTTTATAGTGTTTTCATGCATCTGTTGTATTAATGAACGCAATTTGCATTTGAAACTTCTGACAGTTTTTCTTATGAAAGTATTTTCCTTTCCTCTAATTTCTATCTTAATATTTTTGCATATCTTCTGTCTGATAATTCTGGGCTTCTTATATAATAGTAACAATACATACTATCTTTCTTATCCTCAATAGTCCACTCTTTTGTGTGCATGGCTCTTTTCTCACCTATCAGTTTTTGTGATTTTTGCAAACTGTTACTTCCTTCTACAACAGGGGGACCATCCTCTCCCTGAGCCTGGCCCCATTGTAGCAATGTTTCCATGTCCTGAGAATTGTACACTGCCATTTTTTCCATTCCTGGCACCAGTGCACCTTCCTGGTGTGCACAACTGGCTCTATGTAGCTATTAACATCCTTGTACAGGTTTTTTGTGAACAGTTCCACATAGGCAGCAGTGTTGTCAAGATTTATGGGGGCTTGACATTTTGCCAGATTATCACTTGATAGTAGGAAGTTAGCCTTCAAGTAATTCCTGAATATTTTGGGGTTAACTGGGGTTCAATGTTTTATTTTTACTTCAAGGGAGACCATTTTATGTCTGACCATACCAGAGAATACATTACAGTAGGGGGTGTGCAGCATTCTCCCATTTTACTGAGGACGAGATCCAGTATGGTAGTTGGTGTATTCACAATCTGGTTCAGGGAGTTTGTGTTTACAAAATACAGGAATCTATGTGCCTGTACATTTGGTGTCAAATATGATTCCCAGTTAATAGCAGAGTAATGGAAGTCACCCATGAATATAGTATTGGGTTGGATGGTGAGTATTTCCATTAAGTTTAAATACATGTTATGGAGTTACTGGGTCATAGAGGGGACCTAGCTTGCAAGGAAGTAGTAAGGGGTTTTGACTATGGTGATATGAATGTGGAAAAGCTCAAGTGCATTGTCTTGTTTCACCAGCCATGAGGTACATTTATTTCTGATGCAAATTGAGACAGCTCTGCCTTTAGTCACTGTCTGTGTAGTAGCTGGTGTAGACACAGCTAGTTAGCTTGTTTGGACTGATGTGCAGAAAGTCATTGCAGTGTAGTCCTCAGACGCTTGGTATAGACACTGGAAAGTGAATGCAGAAGTCAGGTCAAATATCCACCATTCCAGAATATTAATTATAATATTCAGGAGGAAAGGAATTTGAGTGCAGAAGTTATGGGCATAACATTCTAAGTACAGAATTTATGGACATTATAATACAGTCTGTTTCACTGGGCGGCCACGGTGGTGCAGCGGTTAGCATTCTCGCCTCACAGCAAGAGGTTCTCCAGTTCAATCCTCAGCTGGGGTGTCTTCTGCGTGGAGCCTGCATGTCCTCCCTGTGGTCGTGTGGGTTTCCTCTGGGTGCTTTGGTTTCCTCCCAAAGACATGCTGTAAGTGGATTGGACACTCTAAATTGGCCCTAGGCATGAGTGCATGCGTGTGTCCACCTTCTGTCGAAGGTTGGGCACCAGGCTGCCAGCTCGACATCGTAAAAACTCCACTGCCAATCATGAGCAGACAGATGATCCACTGTGGAGACCCCTAACCAGGAAAAGCCGAAAGAAGAAGAAGATAATACAGTCTGTTTCAGTTTATCAGCACTGTTATTGGAGACAGTAAGAATTGATTTGGATATTATTAACATCTACCTCTACTCTACATAATAAGACATTCTTAACTGAACTACAGCATATGCAGACTTTTATTCTGAAAGGTACAAGAATATTTGGCACATAAAGGAGAGACTAGCACCTGTTGAGCACTTGTCTGGGTAATTAAAAGATAAAGACATTCATTGCAGTCTCATTCCAGTTTGTTCCAGTTATTATCATTTCATTCCAATAAAATATAGTCTTATCGTTCTTACAATTAGCTTCTTAGCCTGTGTCAGAGAAGATATTTTGACATTGAAGGTTTCCTGCAAATCCATATTTGTTGATATGATGGAGTAAGTGCAATGTTATGATCAATAACACATAGATAGATACATACTGCTGACTTATGCCAGCTATGCTGTCATTAATGTATACTGCAGAACTGAGAGTGACATATACCAACTTGTCTTGTGTAGATAAGACACACAACGATGTGAAAGAGAGGATGGGCAATGAATCATTTATATAGCATCAGATTATGATAATGGTATGTGAACATTAATGAATGGTACCGATACTAGCAGTGGTATGTGCTCAGGCATTGGCAATGTGGACTGTCAATACCAAGCGGTATACTTAATATTTCAGTGAAGAGGGATAAAAAATAATAATTTATGTACATCAAGGCTGTATGTGGTTGTATATCATTTTTAAGTGTCAGTTCTGCAGTGCAGACCCAACTGTCCAGAATGAAGTGGCCAGTTAAGCACACAGATTACTGCATTTCAAGAGTATATTAAACAACTTACATGTAACGAAGTGATATAATGCATTAGTAATATGTATTTCTGTTCCAGATGTCTTCCTAAAGTGCAGTGCAGAGAAACGTATTTGAGTGGATGTTAGCAAAGTGCGAGAGCATGCATGATTATACTCTGATGTGTTGAACTCGGACAGTGACATAACAGTATTTAGTAGTGTTTACTGAATCTTCCTGCCAAACTTTGCAAAAATAAGAATCGTAGAGGAAATATTGTGATTCCTATTTTATGTACAACAGATCGTTTTTATCACATGTTACATATATATGCTCCGCGTGTTGTATTATACCTTTCCTTGTTAGCTGAAAACCTCATTTCAAAAATGAAGTGTTGTGCTTGCCTTCCTCATTTGCACAATGGTGCACTGTGAGCAAACAGGCTTACTGCTGTAGGAAAGAATAAAAAACAAATTAAACTTGGTTTGCCTTCTACAGAACAAACAGGCCTGGCAGCAATGCACTGCCATCAGCACTGTGGACAGTACTTAGTTGACAAACTCCACCTGTAAACCTAACTTTCTCCGGGGAACAAGGTTTACATTCACTGAGCTGATTTAAAGAACAAAGTTGAAGGAGGGTTCAACTCCAGTAAGTGGATAATTTTCCAAGTAGAGTCAGACTGTGATTATTATAATAACATTTTATCATAACTATTATCAATAAGCTGCCTGGGAAAATTGCATAAGTAACAGCTACTGAAATAAATGTTTATACCTAGTATGTATGAGACATGCTTCAGGGGAAATCACAAGTTAATTGTGTCTAGAAA
The DNA here is from genome assembly GCF_019279795.1 of Protopterus annectens. NCBI lineage: Eukaryota > Metazoa > Chordata > Ceratodontiformes > Protopteridae > Protopterus > Protopterus annectens. The sequence continues at coordinate 1,490,997,240 of NC_056737.1, read as the reverse complement.
ATCTTCCTTTACTCCATATTCCAATAGAACAGCATGTTTAAGCAGCCTTGTGTAAGGAAAACTGAACTACTGTGGGTGATGGCAACAACTAAGCAAGTGTTTCCATAGGATGTAAACAGTCATTGACCAGCACTCTGCATTGGTACATGATGCCAACTCTGCACAAAGGCTGAGAAAAGAAACCGAAGGTTTTCTTATGGGCTATTTCTGTCTAAGTCTGTTGTGTGTGATTGTATTTTTTTGACCAGATTAAATGTGTGAAAATGGGGTTGACCAAACAGTGGTGAAATGGGGAGCAAGCTGAGGGGAGGGCACAGGGGAAAGAAAAGAGGAATGTACATGAAGGTAGTGTGAGAGAACCATAGCTCTCCGCTTCTTCACACCATAAATATAGAAGTGTAGCCAGAATTTGCTGAATTTGGAATATCACCACACCAAGAGTAGATAACAACAACAGAATGATGTTGTATAGCCAATTGTATCAAATCAAATGTGTCAACAAAACACATAGATGAAGTGGAGAGCTATGTATGGATCAATATTTTTTTGTGGGACAAATGCCCATTTTTTACTTTTTTTACTTTCAAGTAGAGAAGAATGTTGAGGAAGGTGCTTAGAAATGTGAGGGTTGGGTAGGAAGGTTGCAAAATAAACAGGTGCAGACAGACACAGCAAACAAGACAGACAAGGATGGTGATGGATACAGAAGCTTGGGGGTCACTATGACTGGGGATAGTTAGGAGACATTGGAGGCACACCCATACCAAGGCTGAGAACAGTAAGAATCTAGTCCTCACCCTCAGAACTGTCATCACTGACTCCCGTCTCAATTTCCTGTGTCAGTGCTTCATGTGGCATCATCTTGGCAATATAATAAAGTACCTTTTGCCATGGCCATTTTGAGCACTGAGGTCCCTTTCCATTATACCCTCCACCAGCCCTGTCAGCTCTTGGCAGGTAACAAAATTGCCTCCGCTACTAAAACTACTCCTGGAGGGTAGCAGTGCACCAGCTGCTGGGAAAGAGGTACCTGATGCAGATGGAACAGATAGGGCAGGAGCTGTAAAGGCAGCACTGAAAGATTGGGACCCTGAAGTGCTAGGTGTCAGTGATGCAACCTGTGGAGGGATGGTGGACAGATCTGTAGTGGTCAGTCTGTCTCTCTGTACTGCATGTTAGGTTTTGTAAGCAGAAATGTATAACAAAAGAACATTTTCAAGCCATATAAAATATTCCACCACCACCCTCCCAAAAAAATAAACAAATTCAGAGAGAAAGGGATGAGGTGAGACAAAAAAGAGAACAAATTATATACGTGGCATATTGCATGACTTTATAATTTTGGAAAAACAACAGTTATAATTATCCAGTCTATACACCTTTGCCACATCCAGATATGATAGGAAGGTCATACCATTAATCAGTTGCACTTCTATGGTATCAGTGAGACAACTATTTATTCCAGTATTAACATGCTGTATACAATTACAATAGTTATTAAACGTACAGTAAGACTTGATGCATGTGTACCCTTGCCTCTCTGAAGCAAGTTAACCTCTACTGATGTGCCTCAGAGTTCACTGCAATGTCTTCAGCAGCTGTACAACAGGAAAGAAGAGGTGAAGAGACATGAAAGCATATTTAATAGCAGTCTTGGACATGTCCTTCATTCTATAGCATTTAATAATGATGGGTAAGTATACTTACACAACTGAGGGATGTCAGAAGTCCTAAACTCAATCTCCTGTCAGCTAAGGATGTCCTTCTTGTGCCTTTGCAGGTCACTGCAGTGGTGACAACAGTTGTCTCCTGTGTGTGGGATACCTGTTACACTGGAAACAGCCTTGATTAATCTGTTTCAATCCTCAGTCTTATAATGAGACACAGTATAGTCTTTCTCCAGCAGCCTACTGGTGTAATGCTTAATGAGGAGTGCCACGGAAATCCTCTACTCCTCAGCACGCCAGCTGTGTGCAATAAATTCAGCACCATCTCCCACACCAGCCATGCCTGCAGAAGTTAATCAGCAACTCTAAGTCTGAATTGTTGGCAAATTCCAATTTCACATTCAATGGCTAGTGTGCAAACATGCTGGAGGAAGAATATACTGTAGCCAGGGAATTGCTATGGCTAGGCCTGTATAGGCCCTAGGGCCAATAGCCTAGTACCAACCTATGAACCTATGAACCTATGAACCATGTCAACTGCCTTTGTATGATGGTAAGCATGGACAGGCATTTGTAAACAAAGCAGAAGGTATTTTATCAACCAGCAAAAAAAGCGTGAAACATGGCAGTGAGATTTACCATGTCTGATGCTCAACATATTCACAGTTTTTCAGATGGTCAGCATTGCACATAACTGAATTTAACACTGAAAAAAGTTAGTTGATTGATGTGGGAATCAAACCTAGGTAAGAAAGAATGTGTTATTTTAACAAAGTGGATTATTTGTCAGTGCTACAGGAAAACTCCTTTTCAGCCATTTTTATTACAAATAATGAACTCAGTTTGAATGGAATTTTTCTTCACATAGACCTGTGTGTGTGTGACTTTAAAGGCCTGTGAAATGCATTCCCATGAAAGAGGCAGTATTATTGTTTCTAAATGTCTGTCAGATGGATAGACTTTCATAAGCTGATTAATGCAGGCTGGGGTATGATATATACATACCTCACTACACATATTGTCCTAAACACAGAGTTGGGCTATGTGAGGAGAGAAGATGATTTTAACTTAAGCATTCTGCCCGTAATAGATATGTAAATGCATTTTTATTCCATTATCAAAAATATCCCATGACATATGCTTCTTAGAAAAGTTAATTTATCAAAGCATTAATGACACATGTATTGCAATAAACATAATAATGATAGCCATTTGTATGTAGTGGTACCTTCCTAATCAAAGTGTTGATAGAAATTGCATTCTGTTACTCATTGTAAAAATTATCTGAATTTGAACCTTAGCTCACCTGTGTTCTGCTTCTTAAGTCAAAGCACCTCAACCTTGTGACACAAAATCAGCTGCAAAGCAGGTGGATGCTCTCCATTCAGTTCTGTCTAGTGTGCTAATGTCTGTTTGTTGCCACTAAGCCTGTATGTGCTACAGCAGGCTTCCCAAATAAAATGTTTCACTTTTTTCCTTAAGAAGGTACGCTTGGTTGCAGGTTACCCAGCAGTGAGCAAGTGCACTAGGCAGGAAAAAGAAAAAAAAACATATGACATGATAATGAAAGTAAGTGATAGATCTGGAGTAATAATTTACACATTCCCTTCACCCAGTATAGATTTAAACCCCTGAGCACATCTGTTAAGGTGCCAAGGTCAATGTATTTACAGCTTCTGCCACATTAAGAGGTACACACCATGTGAACATCACTTAGTCATTAGTAATACCGTGCAGCAATGAAAAAATTGTTTACATTAATGACGATTACAGAAATGAAATTGTTCACTCTTTTCTTCAGCTGTGAGCCTCATTTGCACTCTGCTAAGCAGTGCTGAAATTACACAGGCTACAACATTTAATATTCAACACAGAAAAACACAAGATACATACTGACAGCATGACAAATTAAAATTCTCACTTTGTACCTTTGGCAGTGGACTCTTATTCACTGCTTCAAAAGGCTGCCAGTCAGGAGTGCACTCTACCAAAACACATGCAAATGAGGAACACAAAAAATAAAAAAAAAATAATGGACAATTGTCAGTAGATACACATATAGGGTAATAATAATAAAACATCAGGATTGTGAAGTTTCCCAGATATGTGTGAGTTACAACTTGATCTTACGCTCAAAAAATATGCATTAATTCTGTCAGACAGAACACTGTGGATTTGAGTCATCAATTCAGTGCAATGACAGCGCACACTCTGTTGTGTTCCTTATCCCTCTTTGCTAACAACACGGGACCAGAAAAATGCTCCTTTCTCATTTGCTTGAACATGTCTAGATCAATGTGGTATTGACAAAGCGACAATTACTTTACGCTAATAATAGCCCACATCATATTAGTGTAAGGTTGCCAACACTGCCAGTATTTCTTCTCTTTATTTTCTGAACATCTTCCCTTTCTCTCAGCTTAACTACAGAAATGCAATGTCATGGCCATTTATTGGCATCTTTGCTTCAATGTGTAATATAGCTGATCAGCATTTCAGACTTATGTTAAGCAGAGAATGAGCAGTGTACAGTCATATTACAAGGATATTAATGTTATTGAGGTTATCATAACTGTCAAGGTACTTACCCTTTATTTTAAGTTTACTCTGCATGAAACAAACAGTTCAGAGAGAAGAGTCATGTTAGTATTGCTTGTTGTAGTCAGAGCAATCAGTAAAACTTACAAGCCATTAGCAGCTAGCAATTGTCATTGCTCCTCCCTGAGTCCTAGAATGTGTGCATGCAATTGTGTAGCTACTTACATGATGTCTACATCCCCTACACCAAGTTATTTTTCGGTATTCAGGATTGCTGAAGATTTCACATCTCATTTGTATCTTCATGGTGCTCATGGGGATGATCCTACACTATATAAATGCAATGTTGTAACTATGGAAGTAGGAGTGGAGACTTATTGGATACAGACAGACCATTACTGTTAGTTACGTTGAAGAGATTGCTCTACTAATTACTGCACTATTTCATAATGTATGTTGTCCTCTTCATAAGCTGCTTTCATTTTCAGATTTTGAATTTATTTCAGTATGCAATAGAAAAAAGAATGTTGATATGTATGCAGTTTTAAATAATCACTGATGGTATACTGCACATTTGTCAGTTCTCGATGTGCTTTCAAACTTAGTGTAGTTAACTCACAACATTGTTATAATTTCCTACTGGAAATTCACCAAGTACTGCAGACAACTGTATTGTGTTTATCATCCACTTCAATGGGTTTTACATGTGCAGCAAACAGATGGACCCTGGCAACCTCCACAGCAGCGGAGAGACCAGTGGAATTTGTCTGGACACTTGGACTTTGAATTTGTGCCTAGTTATTGATAATATTGCCATCAAGCAGACATTTATGCAACTGCTATTGTCATTACTGACATGTTAACAGAATGGATGTGATGCTAATATATTATTTTTTTTGTATGAAGGGCTGCCTTAGCTTGTGTGTAGTCCAAAATGAGCATTGTGCGTTCAATTGTTTTGTGCTGAGTATGGGTGCACTGATTTGGTTTGAAGAGAATGCTTTCTGTATGTGCTACAGACTTTTTTTTCATGTCATACAGGATTATGGCACCCAGACCATCTGTTCCTCAAAAGCCACCATTTAGTGATGCAGAAAAGGAGGCCATCATTGAATCTTGAATCCTTATGCTGCCATGGATCCTTCCATCTTGACAGAGGTAGAGGTAATATGTCAGCCAGAAAAAGTATATGGTAGCAGGTGGTTACTGACATAAACACAGTGGGCATGTGCCAGAAGTATTATATATATATATATATATATATATATATATATATATATATATATATATATATATATATATATATATATCTATATAGATAGATATAGATAGATAGATATATGTATAAAGGCATGTAATGCCATTCTAGACATCTTTATGTGCTTCTACTCCCACATCTGAAAACATCAATATGTCTGCCTTAGAAGAAAGAGAAGTGAAGTCCAGCAGAGATTATGTTTGGGGGGTATCAGGCTAATTGATTCTGAAATATTTCTTAAGTGGAAGATAGGTAGAGTATTATTCTGTTGTCATAATATCATTTAGATTGTGATGCTTATTTGCCTTCTTTCCACTGCCTTCCTCTTTTTCCAGGGACATCAGAATTACCATATGAAAGACCACCTGCACATGTTAAGCACAAACTTTCTTTGATTAGTAATAACCATTACTTATATGTAAGTATGTGCAGAGAGAAAAGCATATTGTATTCCTTTAACATCTGAAATTGTTTAACATGAGTGTGTAGAACCAAGTTTAGATCATCTCCACTCACTATTTCCCTCCTGCTTGTGTTTATTGATTATTATTACAAAGTATCCTAACAGTGGAAGTGTAGAACTTGTACTACCTGATGTCAAAGTATCGGTAGCCTCTGATGATGATGGTGGTGATACAGAAGCCCAGTCAGGAGTTGCATAGGCTCAGTCTGACACTGAGGTTGTGGCTCACACATCCACTGGCCTTATCTCATACACAGTCAGTATGTCTACACATACCCATTCCACTCAGGCCTCAGATATAGGACAGGTTGAGGGTAGTGTAGTTAATCCAGCTGCAGAACTTGTTGACTCTGCTTTTAGCTATCGTGAGGGCATGGCACCACATGCAAGGGTTGCTAGAGGGGCTCAAAGGAAGACTACTATTCACCCTTGTCCTGATGTTGTTGTGTCTTTTTGTGCCACCAGACGCATACAGAGGTTCATCATGGAGGCACAGGCATATTCCAGAAGGGCCTCAGAAGACATTGTGTGAGTCCTAAACTTGGTACATTGTAAAATCCATAACTGACTCAACCATGTAGGTGACTCATTGGATATGATGAGTGACACACTGGATCAAGCAGAGTTTGTGATGAAACATCTGATGGGGGAGGGCTGGCATCCATGTATCTGTAAAGTGCAATATCTTATGGTATTAGCCAATGTGGCTGCTCCCATAGTGACAATACTCCATCAGTGAATGAGGTGTCAACACATAGATGTGGTAGACCATATGGTCTTGGTCCTGGATATAGTCATGAAGATAGCTTGTCCAGGAGACATTGCTCACTTTCAGGTAGCACCCCCACTTCAAACTGTGGATATGGAAGTAGAAATGCAACTCCTGGCAGAGGCAGTTCAATTGCTCAGGAAATCTCTACCATGCACAGCTCACACCTGCCCAACATTGCATGATAAAGTGCTTATAGAGAGCTTGATTGTGTTCATTTGGACAAACACACACTTATTTCACAAAAACTGCTTATACCGACCCACACACATGTAAGCTAAGAAAACCTTATCGTTGTCTAGGATACATCTCCTGTTAGTGGCCCTGAGATATTTCCTACTTTACTGAATGTTCTGTGTTTCTTTTCACAAACAATCACTACTTTAGTGTCAGCCTTGGCCTACTGCCACCCACCCCATGCAAATGAGGCTGACTGCTCCATGCCCTTTGTTCATTTAGATTTTACTTACTGTTGTATTTATGTTTGCTGCACGGAGTGAGTAGCTAAGAGAATCTTTCTCAGTATGTTGATTATATGCATATTTAGTGTATTACAAGATTGTGGATGTTTCTGTAAATACTCATTTCAGAAGGCTTTTTTTTCATTTAGAATTATAAATCATGCATTAAACAAGAGGTACCTTACTCCTGCTTACTGCTCTACTTGTGAAACTATATATATAATATCATGTTTACTGTTTTGCATACAATGTGTAAGTGACCGGCTTGATGACAGTTATTGTGTACAATACATACTGTGAAAGAATTATTTAAATTAAAACTTGTTTGCCTCATAGTAATAATATGTATTTGATAGAAATATATATATATAATTTGGTAGAACTGTTTTTCCTTCACAGTAACAGAGGTTTGGTAATCATAATAATGGTGTGATATTTTCAGAAATCGCATGTGACATAGCAACTGCAAGTGCAGAAAAGAAATATGCATTGGCTTAAGAGAATGTGCTTGTGTAGAACAAAAAGTATTATACTTCTGAATTTTTGTAACAAATGGCATTAACAATAGAGGCTTGTTAAAATATCATAAACAGGTGAATCTATACAGATATTCAAGAGAATGAACTTGCTAAAGGGAAATGGCTAACACAGCAGAAAAAAAAATACAACCTATCCTATCAGTGAAAGAACATTTTGGCATGCTGACAACTGATTTTCTCTGGCTGAGAATGGCTAACACAGCAGAAAATGTTACAGACTATCCTATCAATGAAAGAACATTTTGGCCTGCTCAGAACTGTTTTTCTCTGGATTAAGATAAGGATGCAAACAAAGAAGTCTTCAATACAGGAAAATAATGTTTTTATCAAGGACAAAACTTTGAAACTATAAAATTGGTTTTCAAATATTTTTTGGTGGACATTTTTTGTAATCTGAGTCAGCTGAGGAAGCACAGTGTATCTGATAGTGATCTGTATTATAAAGAAAATGTTTATAATCTCACAATAGTCCTTGGTCAGCTTGTTTCAATAAATCTGTCAGCAATTATGAATGTACAGTTGTACAGTTTGTCTTTGTAAATGCTGCTAATTTCAATTTAACAACCTGTATATTGCAGATAGCATTCCTATGAGCCAAGAATGTCATTGCTGGACACCTCATACAAGTTCTAATTGATTACATTATGACTGACAGTGTGCAGGTTCCACACTTACCTTGATATTACTGCAATTATAAATCACTTGTTTTGGGGCTACCTCTGTCTGATCATGTCTGTACACAGACATTACATGGGTAAGTAAAATTTGTGGACATCAGCAGGCATCACTTTAAATATTTGTATGTGCTCAGGTTGATATATGTATTCCTTCAATGGTGAGTGTATGTGCTATCTGTTGCCTCTTAGTTGTTGACTGTATGAGCTAACCTTTGAGTCTTACATGATGAGTGTGTGCATGCTATCCTTTGCCTCTTAGCTAAGGCAAGAGCATACTGTACATGCTTACATCTTCTCGATGTCTCTGCCATCTGAAACTTCTCCCTCAGAATTCTCATTTGTATGTGCTGGAGGTGTTGGCCCTGCCTGTGGTCCAGGAATGGTGGTCCTAGCCCTTGTTGTCCCTGTTTCAACTGTTTCCTCAGTTTAATATTGTGCAACATGGCACAGACTATGAGAATTTCTGCACAGGTGCCTAGGTCATACTGTAGGGCATCCCCTGATGTGTCTACACAGTGGAACCATGCTATCAGCATGCCAAACACATGTTCTATAATATTTGTAGTTTGAGCATAGGCACTGTTGTATCCTTCTTCTGTATGTGTGTGTGCATTTCTGATGGATGTCATGAGTCATGGTTCCAGTGCCTAACCTGCATCACCCAGTAGATGGCCTTGTGGCATCACTGCTTAGCTAGGGTTAAAATATTCCCGGCGCTATAAAGTCTGCTCTTCAAATTTTCCCTTAGAACTAGCCATTTTTTTTTAGTTTTAGCACTCAAATCTGTTTCTCTGAGCTCAGCACTTGTTCAGAACTCATTGTAAGTACTAAATAAGCTACAAATTACTACATCACTCAACTTTCCTTACTTGTCTAGAGAAAAATAGTTTTTAGTACTTAATAAATAAGCATCTATCCAGGCATGTCTATGAGTCAGCTCCTGGTGTTTTCCCCTGTCTACCTGATGAAGCTGGGCATCTTGGGGCAATGCAGCAATTGCTTCATGTACACAGACAGCCCTCACCTCCTACCACCCAACACTCCAACCTGTGAGAGGTGCACTTATATAGCCAAACTGGAAGCAAAGCTCTCTTCATCCAAGATTGGACTAGACAGCCAAGAGGAGAGGGTAAACACTTGCACCACACCACACTCATCACATAGTCCCTCAAAACCTACACCACAAAAACACACACATAGAAACACAAACACACACCTACATTCACAGAAGCTCTCAATTAAAATCTTCCCAAGCAACAGAGACCTCCAAAGCAGAAACGCAAGCAACCTCCACCCCCAACACAACCCAAATGACAAATAGCCCACAAACTCAGTGCACTACCGAACCACAGCCCATAAGGCATAACAACATACCCAGTACTCTAGTCATAGGTAACGCTATAGTCAGGCACACTGATGTTCCACTCACCAGGCTAAACAAGGAGAAAGTCACTGTCAGCTGCCTGTCGGGTGCCAGGATCCGCCACATAATGCACGCACTCAGAGCACTCCACAACAAGTACAAATATGACTCTGTCATATCCATGTTGGTGTGAATGACCTAAGATATACCTCCCTGGAGTACATGAAAAGAGACATGGAGGAGCTCTCCAATCCTGTAGCCCAGGCAGGTATAACCCTAGCCCTGAGTAGCATCCTGCCATCACCCAGAATGATGCTACAGTATGCGGACAAAATGATTGACTTCAACAACTGGCTAAGCTTCTGGTGTCATTCTAAGGGGATCCAGTATCTGTCTGCCAGGGATGACATGATTGACAGACCACAATGCTTTCCCAGAGATAGCCTGCACCTGTCATCCTTGGGATTCTGGATACTGGCTAAGGTTCTTGCCACCCCTATAGTGCCTTTTTGAGGCAAGGTTCAAATGACAAATTCACTACCATAACAGGTACAAGCAAGCAACATTGGAGGGTAATGCTACTCAACGCTAGAAGTCTAAACCTCAAAATGCACTCAGTTGAGGCACTTTTAAATGAAGAACATCGACATCTGTGTAGTGACAGAGACCTGGTTCAAGGCTCCTGAGAGTACTCCTGCATTACTGTGCTATACCACACCTTTCAGCCACCTAACCTGAACCGAAACTCTAAAGGTGGAATGCATGTCCATATTCATTAAGGATATCCACACCTCCAGGCTAGTTGCTCAGCATAATTCATCTGAGATTATCCAAGTGCAACTAACTCTGGGCAAGACCACAATTCAAATTTTAGCTTGCTACAGATCCCCCACCATGCCCCAGGATTCCCATTCCTCATTTCTTGATACACTGGAAAATATTAGGGTACAACCTAACACCCTAATAATGGGCGATTTCAACTACCCCACCACTAACTGGGAAAACTACTCATGTACCAACTCTTTTGCTCAACGTTTTCTGGAATTCATAAATTCCAATGCCTTGGATCAACTTATCCACACCCCCATCAGATCTGACCACAAGCTAATCACCTAGACATCCACCTCCTGCCCCCACCCCTATTAGGGAAACCACCATGACTTCAGACCAGTGACAAGTGGAGTACCACAGGGTTCAGTCCTGGGTCCTCTCCTGTTTGGTATCTACTTCTCTAAAGTACAGGCTAACACAGAAGGTCTTTGGCTAATGAAGTTCACAGATGACTGCAAACTAGGAGCCATAATCGAAACTCCTAACAATGTGGACATCCTACAAAAGGGCCTCACTGAGACAGATGCCTGGTGTCAAAGCCATGGCCTCAAGCTCAATGCCAAAAAGTGCATTGTCATCCCTTTTGGTAAAAACTCTGTACCCATGAACTACCACATAGGCGGTAGTCTACTTAACACTGAAAGTGTGATAAGAGACCTTGGAACACAGGTGGACAGTAGTCTCTCCTTTGATAATCACATCGCCACAGTAGTCAGGAAATCCTTCTACGTGGCACACCTCATCACAAAAGGTTTCTCATCCAGGAAAAAAGAAGTAATTGTTCCCCTCTACTCATCACTCATTAGACCCATTATAGAGTACAATGCCCCTTTTAGTATGTACCTCACAAGACATCTACAACAACTGGAAAGGCCGCAGAAATACCTCACAAAGAAGATTACTGGCCTCAAACAGATGCGCTATGCAGACCGTCTCAAAAAACTCCAGCTTTACTCTGTCACATGTTGCCTACTCAGAGGCAATCTCTGCCTAACATACAAAGCTATGTCAAACCCAGAGCTGTTGGGCATGCTCCACTTAAAGAAATCCCAATCCATCTGAGATACAGGCTCTAGGGACCTAAACCTTGTCACCACAATAAACAGAACATGCTAGAGGGATAGATTCCTGTCCCAGAGACTTACCATACTCTGGAACAAACTACCTATCTATATCCAACAAAGCTCCTCATTAGCACTCTTCAAGAAAAACCTTGATGATTGGATGGGAAATAGGAAATTCACCCTGGGGATCACCTCTGTGGCTCTGCTTGACAGGGGCACAGGAAAATAATTTTCTTGGATGGTGAAAGCCAGGGTACCCTTTTGGCTAGGCTTATATAGGCCCTAGGACCAATAGCCTAGTACCTAACTATGAATCTATGAACCTATGGAGCATCACCCCTAGCAAACCTAGTGTAAAGCTGCAAAGTTTACCATATGTGTGAGTCATAATGACTGCCTGGGTTGCTTGCACAGACAGTGAGGATAATCGCTCGGGCATTACGACAACCTGGCAGTTGATTGAGTGGAACCCCTTCTTATTGAAGTACATCCTTCCCTATTCAGCAGGTGGTGCTTTCATTTCTATGTGAGTGCAATCTATGGTCCCCCAAGACTTCAGGGAATTGACCTGCAGAATAGAATTCCTCCATTGTTCTTGCTCTCTCCTCTGGAGTTTGTGGAAAATAGATATACTTCCTTTCAGGTTCTGGCATAGTATTGAGACATTGGTAAAATATTTTGAGGGTGAGGTCTGTGACACCTTAGTATATCCCCTGTGGGTCTCTAGAATGTACCAGTAATACTGCACATACCTTAGTTTCCATTGATATAGGTTCCCCTATATAATAATAATAATAATAATAATAATAATAATAATAATTATATATAATTACTGTAGTGTTTCCCTATCAACCCTGTATTGCTCTACAATTTCAGTGTCATGCAGTCCATGATATGTTACATGAGGTCTGAACACCCTTCTTCTCCTTGGATGAGTTCTATCAGCAGCAGCAGCAACAGCAGCAGAATATATCTGAGCCTGTTGCACATACCCATGCAACAGAGCAGCAGCAGCACCTAATTTCATTTTTTCCTAAGTGTCATGTTAGCTGTATTCCAATAGGTATTGGTGTTTATGGCAAAGGGCTACACCATTCCTATGCAGTAACTTTATGGCTTCCTGAATGGCTTCACCATATTGCATTAGTTCATAGGATCATAGGATCAGGGGAAGTTATTAGGCTAATGACCTTGGGGCTCTTACTAGCCTATCTAAGTTCTACCCTTATTTTCACAATCAGGACCTACCGCCCCTGTCTAAGAGGGACACAGATGGAACCCCAGGGTGAAATTATGGTTACCCATCCAATTGTCATGTTAGCTGTATTCCAGTCGGTATTGGTGTTTATGGCGAAGGGCTACACCATCCCTATGCAGTAACTTTATGGCTTCCTGAATGGCTTCACCATATTGCATTGGTTCATAGGATCATAGGATCAGAGGAAGTTATTAAACTAATGACCCTGGGGCTCTTACTAGCCTATCTAAGTTCTACCCTTATTTCCAAAATCAGGACCTACCGCCCCTGTCCAAGAGGGACACAGATGGAACCCCAGGGTGAAATTATGGTTACCCATCCAATCGTCCAGATTGCATTATTTGAAGAGGGCCAGTGGGGTGCTCTGTTTGACATGAAATGTGAGTCAGTTCCAAAGGTATGGTAACCTCTGGGAGACCAATCTGTCCCTCCAGCAGGTTCTATTAATGTCACATACCAGGTTAAGGTCTTTAAAGTGAGTAACCCTTGTACCATTTGACTTGCAGATATGTAGCATTTCCAATAAAGCAAGATCATAGATTCCCTTATATGCAAGGCATAAATCAACTCTGTGTAGTCTGTTGTGCTTGGAAAGGTACATACCAAAAGGGGCATTGTCGCTTGTCTAGTCAGGATAAAATAGAAGAGTCTTTCTGGGTTCTGTTCAAGGAGCTTTACTATGTACAAACACTTCATGATTGTGGCTTAATAACTTTAACTTAGATAAACTTATAAACAAACTAGCTATTACAGTCATACATGCTCACTCTCTGGCTGGATCCTCAAGATGACACTGAAGCTAGCATGTACTTGCTATTTATATGCACATGCCGACCTTGAAATGCTTCTTAAAGGTACAGCACACACACACTATTCTACATCCCCCCTCTATGAGAAATCAGTCATGCAATATTAACAACATTAATTGACATGCAATCAATACAAATAATTCTTGGTCATGCAATTATACAGAACTAAATACATATAAACAATTATGTCCAGGTTGCTGTATATTTCTCAGTAGGTCTGGAAATACGACCAAATCGTGTGACATACAAATTAGAATTAAGTCTAACAACTGGGACTCTCTCTGCTGAATGTTCAACTTTGGGGACATCAGGAACATCATCAGGAATGGAAGTAGAAGTTAAGGCACACTCTGCAACAGCAACATTGTCTGGATTGCTCTGAGCTGTAGAGTCTGTATCGCAGGAACAATGCTGCAATATCGATTCTGGTACAGGAAGAAGATGTCTGTGATTTCTCTTCTTTCCACACCCACAGATTCTATGAAGTAGGATCTCTGCTCAGTACATATACCTGTTACTTGATCAATCCTGTTGAAACTTTTCACCGTTTGTATCCTCAGTGTCTATCCTTCTTTCAATGGATGGAGAAATCTGCTTGATTTATCATAACTGGACTTTTGGAAAGAATGCTTTCTGAATAATTGGGCTCTAATTGTCCTGTTATTCTTAGCTTTTTGCCTCAACAAACTGGAACTAATAGGCAGTGTTGTTCGGGTTTGCCTAGATAGAAGTGCCTGAGCAGGTGAGCCAAGTATATCATCATGAGGTATGTTTCTGAGACTAGGTGAATTCAAAAAGACATAATTATTATCAGGCTTTGCCCTCTCAAATAATAACTTTGCACTCTGTACTGCATGTTCAGCTAGTTCATTCAACTGTGGATATTCTGGACTACTAGTAACATGTACAAAGTCCCATTCTTTTTGCAAATTTCTGAAAGAACTGACTAGTAAATTGAGTACCATTGTCACAAACAACTTTGTGTGGACTACCATGGAATGAAAAATGATGTTTCAACTTGGTGATAACAGCAATAGACGATAGATTAGGTAATAAATTAATCTCAAACCAGTTCAAATAAGAGTTTACCAACACTAAGTAATGCTGATTGTTCCACTCAAATTATCAGTGGCTGCTGTTGATCAAGATAGTTCAGGAACTTGACTTAGCTGAAGTGGTTATTTTTGCAAATGTGGTTTAGTTCTATTGCATACTGAACGTGAAGAAAGTACTTTATCAATGCCTTTTACTAGAGAAGGCCAAAATAATAGTGCTCTTGCCCTTATTTTGGTAGATTCAGAACTTGGGTGACCAAGATGGAAAATCTGGATATATTCATGTTGTAAGGAAGCAGGAGCAACAGTTTTAGGACCTTTGAAAACAATGTCATCATCCATAAACATCTCATCTCTGTAAGAAAAATAAGTTTGCACTTCAGGTGGTACACTGAATTACTTTGATGGCCATCCAACATTAATGTAGTGGTTGAGCTTTTGCAAAATGGGATCAGTCTTTGTATGATATCTCAGCTCATCAAGTCTCATGGTAGAAAAGGTATGCACTTTCTTGACGGCAAAGTCAAAATTATCTGCATTAAGCTGTTCTGTTGTATTTCTGGGTGATCTGGATAAGGTATCAGCCAGATAAAGAAGTTTGCCTTTTGTATAGCCATTTTGAAGTTGTACTTTTGCAATTTGAGCATCATTCTTTGTAATCTCCCTGGAGCTGAATGCATAGGCTTCTTTAGAATAATAACTAGTGGTTGGTGATCAGTTTCAATCTGAATAGCTCAACCATAGATATAATCATGAAACTTTGAACATGCAAATATTATTGCCAAAAGTTCCTTCTCAATTGCAGCATATTGCATTTCAGTTTAGGTAAGAGTTCTAGATGCATAGGCTACTGATCTGCTTTCTTAAAGAATAACTGCACCAAGACCAAATTATGAAGCATCACAGGAAACAGTTACTGGTTTATTAACATCATAGTATCTTAATGTAGGTGGGGTGCAATTTTTTGTTTAAGGTCTTCAAATGCTCTCTGGTGCTGTTCCAACCAAGACCATGTACCATTTCTGACAATCATCTCTCTCAAAGGTGCTGTCAACTCATTGACGTCTGGTATAAACTTGCCTAAATAGTTGACCATACCAAGTAAATGTTGTATAACGTTATCTGGTGTTGGCATTTCAAGAATGGCTGCTTGCTTGGACGGGTCTGGTCATAAGCCAGTGCTAGTAAATAAATTACCTATATATGTAACTTCTGGTAGTCTGAATTTGCACTTCAGAGGATTGAGCTTTAAGTTCACTTCACATGCTCAGCCTAGAACTTTCTTGAGGTTTCTGTCTTGCTCTGCTTCGCCATTGCCTCTAACCAATAAATCATCTACTATTATGGCACAAGGATAACCTGAATAAATTTGCTCCATTGCATGCTGAAAGACTTCACTTGCAGAATTTATTCCAAATGGCATCCTGGGGAGTCAATATCTGCCAAATGGGGTACTGAAAGTAGTCAGTAATGAGGATTTGCAATCAAGCATCACTTGCCAAAATTATTTTTTTAATCTAAGACAGAAAAAAACAGTGGCATTTGGTATTGATGTTGTAACTTCCTTGACTGTGCGCATTGGATGATGCAGTCTCTTTAATGTTTTGTTCAAATCTCTTAGGTCAATACTAGTGGCGGCTGGTGACTTCAAATCAAACGAGGGCTGCAGGAGACAGTTGAATGGGTGGGGCCAATGGGAAGGGGTGTGACCAACAAGATGGGGTAGAACTATGCTCAAAACCACAAAAACTGGGACTTTAATTAAATATGTTGCCTGGGTGCCAAACCATCATTATGAGAGTCCAATCAAGACAAAATTAAGTGTACAAGAAAAATATATTTCAATGCATTGGCTACATGACAGCTTACATAATATCTAGATGGAAACAAAAAGGGTGTGAGACATGAAAAAATAAATTCCTTTTTAAATACATTACTGGAATGCCAGTGACAATCAAGTATAAAAAAACAAGCGGCACTCAACTCAAACACTTCTCCTTGCACTGCATTTCTAATTATAATTTATATTCGGCTTCATAAAAGTACCAAGTAACATGCTGAAAGTAGCAATCTCTGTGATACCCCCACTTGTAAAAATGTTTCTTATCTAAAAAGACCTGCTGCCTGACAACAACTATCTAATTGTTTCATGGGGAAAATATGATCAAAGTAAAAAATGAACAGCAAACAAGAAGCAAGCTTAAGATAAATTGCTTAAAGGATTACTGCACATGTTATGGACCACACATGATAAATTGGCATTCTGTTTAGTTTACTTGTAAAGCCTGCAAAGATGACTACAAGTCTCCAACTAATGTAGTGAGCTTCTGAGAATACTGTAATCCTGTCCTTTATTACAAATACTGTCATATGCATTTCAATACCTAAGACTTATACATTATCTAGTTATATAAATATTCTCTGCATGGCAATAACAAAAAAGCTTTCAATGTTGATAATTCTTTAACAGTATGCTTATTAAAGCTTACTTGCACCTTACAATCTCAGACAAGCTTACCTGATAGTCATTAAAGCATTGCTACTTAAACATAGAGCAACAGGCAGTGCAACAACATGCATTTTCTGAATAATAAGAAGCATAAATCAACAGTATAAAAAATATGACAGAAAACCAGAGCATTCTGCAAAATCAAGGACAGATGAAAAGCCACTGTAGTACTTGTGCCTATCTTGGATGGGGGATACTCTGCACACTTACACTGCATAACTGCTCCTTGCCTTGCTTGGACACATCCAGAGTTACTACATGGGGGAGTAGGTTCCAACAAGCATGTCACAATTTGAAATGTCTCTGGCTGACAGTGATGGGCCTGACGCATTTGTCATACCTCTTAACCTCAGAGCAAGACATCTGGACAAAGGCATAAATAGAAATGGGACAAAGGCCCAAAAATAAGGACAATTTTTTAAATATTGCACTTATAAATTTAGAAAGATAACAGAATAGTAGGTATTGCATTAGTATGATGGGTATGAAAGGTATGAAATCTGTCATTATTGTCTAACTTCAGTTTTTAATGATTTGCCACAACTTGCCAGAAAACCACAATTTTATGAAAAATGGACCAAACGTGATGCAAAAATATAAAATGGCCACACAATATAGCTGGGAACTTGTCAAAGAAGGGACACTTTTTTAATATTACTACTGTTAAGTTGAGCACCTGACAAAATAAGATAATCTACATGCATTTCTGAAAAAAAGTAATCTATAAGTCTGATCATTACAATTATTTCTTAAATGCAAACCCTCCACCTTTTCTTCAAAAATTGGCATTTTGTGGAGGGATTATTAAGGGGAGAACAACATTTTGAGCCAAAGTTGGGGACAGTTGAGAGGTTTGGATATACCTAATTCTATAAAGTGATTTATTTACATGTACCTCTCAACCTCTTAATGCAGGAAATCTGGACAATGCCAAATATATATTGGGGAACATACAGACAGTACTAAAAATTGCTGTTGTATAAACTTAGACAGTTGATAGAATAACAGGTCTTGCTTTAGTATGCATTTTCCTGAAAGGTATGAAGTCTGGAACTCAATGTCTGTCATTATTTAGTGACCTCATTCCTAAATGATTTTCCAAAAAAACAAAAATAAGAAGCAAAAATCTATTCATTCTGTGAAAATCTGGACAGTTGAGAGGTAAAGTTCTTCCAGGGCTGTCTTTGAGTTTGCCGCCCTCTCCTCCCTCACAAAATCATGGTTGAATGGGGCCGCCCCCCTGCAGCCATTCCAATGTCCCATTACTTGGCTATTTCACCCCATTTACCATAAACACTGTAATGTGCATACTGCTTTACTTCTACAATGATTTGGATTTTATTTAAAAGTTTTATTTTACATTTTACAGCACAAACACTAATAGACATCTACTAAACAAAGCAATGCAGTTTCACAATGAAAATAGACAGCATTAAAACTTCTTTGCCCTTGAAACTCACATTCATTGAAACAGCATTGAAACCCACGTTCAAAGAAAATACATCTGGCAAGTGGCAGACTTTAACTTTTGGCTATTTTCAAATCATAGGCCCCTTGCACATGAAACATACACGTGTTCTTTGATACACCTTCCTGATAGTATTAAAGTATATTCCTTGTATAATACAGTATAGTTGTTAGAGAGTGTTTTAAATGTATTGTTTTGAACATTTTTTTCAGAAAACAATGAAACAAAATACATGCACCAATAATGACAAAACTGCCCAATTCAGAACATTTCCATCATAAAAGTCTACTCAAACTTCTACATTACTACAATCCACCAATATCAGCAAATATGCACAATCTCTGCAGAAGTATAGGTCATCTAAATATATCCACATTAAACAGATCTGTAACTAATGAAGAGGTTGCTAGCAAGCAACTTTATATTTCATTGTTTCAGCTACAAATAAAGTGCCTGTTGCTCTTGAGGAATAAATTGCCCATGTTACATTAAAAAATGATAAGCTAGTAATATTGCAATAGAGAATGGATGGCAAACTGATAACAGGTTGATAGTTACTCAGGTATCTCCACAAAAGAGGACATTCTCAGGACGGCAGCATCCACCACCTTTAAAAGTACAACACAGTTCAGTACCAAGCATGCATCTACATACTGTGGAAGTAGAACCCACAGTCTTTTGCATCAAAAGCAAGTACACTATCTGTTGTGCTATTAACAATGCAAGCAGACTCAGCATAAGCAGCACTAAATTTCTCTTCCCCAGATGCTCTTAGCTCCTTGTGAAATCCACTTGAACCTCAACTGTATCTCTCAACTTTGCAGCACATGAGCACAAGAAATCTGGAAAAAGCCAAAATTTATTGGGAGGGGAAGGCCAAAAACCAGGGACACATTTTAAACATGGCTTGTATAACCTTGGAACATTGCTAGAATAAAATGCTGTACTACTGCCATGCATTTCACTGCTAAGTCTTGAACCCTGAACCCTGTGCACTACAGTTAGAGCAACATACAACTATGCCAAATCAGCTGTTTCTTGAAAGATGGGAAGACTGAAACTTAAATGGCTATCATTTAGTGAATTCATTTCTCACCATAACTCTCAACCTCTTAGCACAAAACACCTGGACAAAGCCAATAATGGGCAATACAGCACCCAAACATATTCAGTGAATTAAGTTCTCACCGTAGCTCTCAGCCTCTTAGAACAAAAAAACTGCACAAAGCCAATAATGGGGGAATACAGCCCCCAAAATAGGGACACATTTCAAATATTGATCTTATAAACTTAAAAAATTGGTAGAATAAAATGTTTTGTGTTACCATGTACTTTCTGAAGAATATGAAGTATGAAATTCAAATGTCTGTCATTATTTAGTGAATTAAAAATCCAGAAAACCATAGATTTTATGAGAAACAGAACAAAAATATGAGGCAAAAATCTGAATGCTTTTCACAAGTGGTGGTGGGTAGGGAATTCAGGTTCTTGCTTCCTCAACCCAAGTTTTAGAGTTTGAACCTAAGTTACTCTCTGTAGCCACCAGTTATAGTTACTGGGGCATTACACACACACACACACACACACACACACACACACACACACACACACACACACACACACACACACTAGTACCTGGAGATTGCTGTGCTCCACACACACACTAGTACCTGGAGATTTATGTGCTCCACTGCTGCCTTCATCTGAATCTAACCAGTCTGGATTTGAGTTTCCACACGTGTGAGTTCCATAGCTATCAGAACTTTTCTTGCTGGACTGACCACTGTGTCTAACTTCGTAGAATACACAACTGGAAGTTTCCCAACTTGTGATCAAAAACATCAGCATACTCTGAGAACATAGCTTCAATAACAATTGGAACAAGGATGCATGCTTATATGATGAACTTCTTTGGTAAAAGAAAACAAATTCATTTTCAAACTGTCTCTGAGACCCAATAATGACTGCATGGATCACCGGACTACATAAAATAACAAGCTGTAACAGTTCCTAGCAAAATAACATGAAAGCACTACTGAGCCTTTGGTTTGAATTTCTTCAGTTCCATTAGCAACAAGTTTCACACAACTAGCCACATTGCGCTGTTCATTAGTTCTCACTTTAGCAAATGTATCTGCTGACATAACATTACACTTTGAGCTAGTGCCAGCTTTAAGCTTGGTGGTTTTATAATTGATCTGGACAGTACAAAACACTTCATTTACTTGCCAGCAAATTTACTGCATCAACCATTTCACCAATTACTGATACACCATCTACGTAGAAAGTAGAATTGCAGCTCTCTATATGATCAACTTGCTTTTTAAAGTGACCCTTCTTTACAACTGTGTGAGGTTTTCTTGATTTGTGAAACTTTTGAAAATGGTTTCATTTTTTACAGTTGTGGCATTGCCGACCAAATGCTAAGCATTTTTCTGTTTTAGACTCATGACTGGCACTACATTTGTGACAGTTAACAATAAAGCTGGATTTGGGTTTTGCTGACTCACCATTATACTGCACTGAGCATGTCATTTTCTTAGAACTTGCTAGAAAACTACAGGTTTTACCTGAGGAGCCTGCAGGGGTGGCAGGTGCAATGTGCTTAGGCCTGCTTCTGCTAGCCACGTGTTGCATGCTGTCTGCATTTGCTCTGGAGCCTACTAAAACCATGCTCTTATGACTTGCAAGCATGCTAGTATGCCTTTCCATAATTTCACAGATTTGACAAATCTCAATAGCTTTGCTCATCATTAAATCACTGTCATGAAGCAAAATCTTTCTCACTGCAGCACTATTAATACCGCACACAAGCCTGTTCTTTATCAACTCATCTTTTAAATCACCAAACTGACACATTTTCGCTCTGTTTCTCAGGTCAGTTATATAAGCTGCAAAAGTTTCCACTGGTTTTTGATATCTTGAGTAAAACAAATGCCTCTCTAATGTAATATTTGTCTGGGGATTACACATTTCCCTGAACATGCACTTCAAACACTTGGGTCTTCCCTTGATTCAGCCTGTACTACAATATGATGGCTTTCACCTTCTCCCTCATATATTATTGGTGCAAACACAAATGAATGCCCTCTTTCAATGGCCTCTGACCTAGCTAAGTTTAGCAAAATGAATGCCCTGGTGTATGCATCTTTATCAAAATAAGCTACTTGTATAAAAATATTGTACTCTTGCTCAATTATTCTCCGGTTCTCTGCAATATTCTGATCAAACACCAATGGTGTTTTTCAAAATCCATCTGCCATATTAACACATACCAGCGAAGGCTTTTGCAAGTATGCATGAACACACACATATATACATATGCCAGAAATGTATGCCAGTATTTGTAACTATGCCTAACAGTACAATAAGCTTCTGAATCACTGAACTTTGTGAAATAAGTCTCTCAGGCACTGTAATACTCTTGAAATCAATGTACTGTAAGAAACCACATCATCTCAGTGTAAGAAATTTTCAAAATAACTGCACTGTGCAAATAAACTGGGCAGAAGAAGCTCAGAGTAAGAAACATTTCAAGTCACTGCACTTTGCAAATAACCAGTACACAGCATACTGAAACTTTTGCAAAATGTGGGACTTTGCAAAATATCTCTTTACAGTGCAAGAAACCCTCTGTAATGGTGACACTTTGTGATTAGACAAACCCAGCACAAGAAACTTTTCAAAATAGCTGTATTTTGACTGTACTTCATGAAATAGTTGCACTTTGCACACAGATAAACTCTCCAGAATAAATGCACAGTAACAAGAAGACACTGTAAGCACTTTTACACATTTTGAGATACTTTGAATAACTCTAGTTATGTCCTGAATACAAAGCAAAATAGTAGTCATGTCAAAACACAGAACTTTGCCAAAAAACATGCAGTCACCTTGCTTTATTTATGCTTATTGTGCCCTTTTTGCCCTTATTATTTTCATTTTGTTCATTTAATCTTTTTCCATGCCCATTATACTTTTCTTGTGCTCGTTTTACTCTAAACATGTCCGTTTTTCTTTAAACATACCCGTTTTGCAATTCTGAGGTAATTCCAAACCCCTTATGTGCTTTTCTGATAATCATTTTATCAAATATCTTAATTTTAAACATTTTGTTTAATTAACAAACCTTTGTGCCTATCGCTTGTTTAATAATGTGGTTTGTGCCCTTGTAATGATCTGTTTTATGTTTTTTATAAAATAAATTGTTTGTGCATGTTTTCATTACCTTGGTTCATTTCTGGTCCTTTTTCGTGTGCTTTTCTCTTAGGTTACCTTCACTGTTATCTCTGCACCTTGTAGCTCTGAAAAGCAGTCTCCAGAATCCTGGTTATGGCACCATGTCGCTCGTCTAGTCAGGATAAAATATCCGAGTCTTTGTGGGTTCTGTTCAAGCAGATTTATTATGTACAAATACATCAGGATTAAGGCTTAATAACTTTAAATTAGATAAACGTATAAATAAACTAGCTATTACACTCATACATGCTCACTATTTGGCTGCACTCATAAAATGGCACTGAAGCTAGTATGTGCTTGCTATTTATATGCACGTGCTGATCTTGAAATGGTTCTTAAAGTTATTGCACACACACTGTTCTACAAGCATTGTATTCAATTATTGGCCTGATGAGGGAAGAGTACAGGGAGGTTATAGCTTCTTTTTTTTTTCAGGAGAAAATGTCCTTACTTATGATATGAGCAATAGAGGATACCCTTCTTACCACTGTGGAGACATGGTGATCAAAGGTAAGGTTGCTGTTAAATTGTGTGCCCAGGTCTCTCACCACTGAGTGTGTAGTTATGATGTTGCTATTGTTGTGGTAGTTAACAGGAACATCACTCTTACTGAAAAGGATGATAATACTTTTTTTGCGTTGAGTTTAAGGACATGACTTTGGCATCAATAATTTGTTTGTGTAAGACCCTCTTGTTGGATGGTGACATCATTTGGAGATTCTATGACCACTCCCAGTTTGCAGTCTTCAAAAACTTTGTCAGCCACAGACCTTTAGTTTTTGCTTATACTTTAGAGAAACATATTCCAAACAGTAGAGATCCCAGGACTGATCCCTGTGGAACACCACTGGTTACAGGTCTGCAGTTGGAGGGTGGATTCCCCCTTAGTTTGACTATATTTATTCTATCAGTGAGCCAGTTAGTGACCCATCTAATGATATTAGAGTTGATACCTAGCTGAGTGAGTTTGGTAATGATGCCTGAGTGGCAGGTGGTGTCAAATGCATTGGCTAAGTCTACGCAGGCTGTTTGCACAGATTTCCCCTCGTCCAGGGGCTTTGATGGCTGTCTCCAAGAAGTCCACCAGGTTAACAGGCATGATCTCCCTTTGACAAATCCAAAGTGAGTAGGGTCAAGTGTTTAGTGATTACCTACATCTTTGTTGATAAAGTCCATGATGATTAACTCCATGGCCTTGCCGATAAGACCAGTCAGGCTAATAAGTCAATAGTTCCCGGGGTGGGGTCAGTGGAAGCACCGCCTTTGTGCAAGGGAATAACAGTGGCAATTTTCCATTCAGCTGGGACAAAGCCGGTGCTTAAACTATGACTGAAAAGAGTACCCAGTGGTGTAGCTAACTATTGTTGGAGCCCATGTAGGACATAGCCTGGGATGTTTTCAGGTCCCATAGATGCTGTGTTTTGGGCATTAGAAAGGGCATTTATGACCTCCTCTTTAGAGATACAAGGTAGGGGAAGGTAGTAGGGATGTCATGAGGTATGTGGGTTGGGGACAGGGGAATGAAGTTTTCACAGAACCTGTCAGCCAACAGGTTACCTATGTCCACAGGCTCAGTACATGTGGTATCATTAACTACCAGTTCAGCACAAGTCTGGACCTTTCCTTTTAGGTTACAGATGTAATTAAAGAACACATTATGGTTGTTCTTAGTTGAGGAAGCTAATTTGGATTCATAGTTTGCTTTGGAGGGCTTCACAAGAAGTCTTATTTGCTTGTATAAGCTGAGGATGGAATGCTCCAGTTTAGGGCAACCACCCTCTTACTCTTTGACAGCAATTTATTTCTCTTATTGTAAAGCCTGTTAATGGCAGTTGTCCACCAAGCAGGTTTGCTCTTCCTTGAGGAGCTTGTTTTGGTTCTATCAGGTATGGCCGAGTCAATGCAGTTATACAGGTGTTTGTATAAAGCATTGGTGAAGAACTCAGCATAGTTGCCAGTCCCATCTGAGGGGGGAGGTGTGGTGAAGCTATTTATTCCATGCTGTAAGAGGTTATAATCTGCTTTGGAGAAGCTTGTTGATTAGTTGCTGCTGGGGGGGTGTCAAGTGTGATAGTTACTTTGAGCAAGACTCATTTGTGGTCAAATCTCACCAGGGAATGCCTCAAAGTGTGGGTGTTATAGTGATCCCCCATATTGGTAAACACCAGATCTGGGATGTTGGCACTCCTTGTGGGGGTGTCAACCAGCTGGTCCAGGGCACTGGAGTTAACAAAGTCAAGGAACCTTTAGGCAAGTGAGTTTGAGCACAAATAATTCACCCAGTCAATGGATGGATAGTTAAAGTCACCCAAAACCATGGTGTTCGGATGTATCTTGATAGACTCAAGCATTTAATTCAGCTGATTATGCTTTCTTTAGCATACTCTGCTGTTTACCTTTGTTTGGCAGCTCTACAAGGAATGTAGAGCCATTTAGTGAATACAAAATGGCACACTATCTTGTGCGCATTGTGCTATGACACACAAGCGGTAGCAGTGCGAAAATTAGTCTTTCAAGAATCTAGTCCTGAATGTTAATTATTTATCATGACAATGTTAGACACTTAACAATCCTAAGTGATGACTTCTGAAAAAATAGTTGTTGATGTTCTACCAGTGTTTTTTAAAGATAAACATAGAGCACTCTTTGCCTTTTCTTTTCTGACATAAACAGTTATTTGACATAATGGAGTTTTAGACAAGAATATTACCACTGTGCACAATTTCAGAGCTATGTACATGTCTAGGAATCATTGACTCATACATATAAAAATATTCTAATGTATTTAATACAGTGTCTGTATTTAGTGCAGTGTCTTTATGATAAAGATTTCTTTTAATTTCAAACCATAACTATCAATTAAAATTCCCTTCTAGTTTAGCACATTTGTGTTGAAGATATATCTGAGTGTATAGTTTCATCAAAGCTTGTTTTTTTATAATACTGTCTGATAGTTATAATTTCAAGAATCCAGTCCTGAATGTTAATTATTTATCATGACAATGTTAGACACTTAACAATCCTAAGTGATGACTTCTGAAAAAATAGTTGTTGATGTTCTACCAGTGTTTTTTAAAGATAAACATAGAGCACTCTTCGCCTTTTCTTTTCTGACATAAACAGTTATTTGACATAATGGAGTTTTAGACAAGAATATTACCACTGTGCACAATTTCAGAGCTATGTACATGTCTAGGAATCATTGACTCATACATATAAAAATATTCTAATGTATTTAATACAGTGTCTGTATTTAGTGCAGTGTCTTTATGATAAAGATTTCTTTTAATTTCAAACCATAACTATCAATTAAAATTCCCTTCTAGTTTAGCACATTTATGTTGAAGATATATCTGAGTGTATAGTTTCATCAAAGCTTGCTTTTTATAATACTGTCTGATAGTTATAATTTGGAGCTCACTTCTTTGATCAAACCTACAATGCAGGAAGCAAGTTGTTGATAAAAATGTGTTCCTTAACACAGATACACACACACACACACACACACATATGCACACGCACACCACATACACACGCAGACACACACATGCACACACACACACACACACACACACACACACATACACTGACACATCATATGCAAAGATCAGGTAAACCTACTGAAGAAGGAAAAATAACATTGAACAATGATCATCAAAACCTAGGCAGCTGAGTTCAGTAGCTTGAGCTGCCAGCTAACTAAGGAATTGCCAGGTTCAGTACTGCAATGAGTATTAATGAATGACTTTTCATTATAACTATATAGAAAGATTTGCTCAGGACACATATCCAGTGCTTTATCCAGCTTTTTAGTGTTGTTGTTGTTGTTTGTCTTTCGCTTTTTCCCGGTAAGGGGTCGCCACAGCGGAACTTCGGTCCGCTAATGATTGGCAGCAGATTTTTACGAAATGCTGAGGTGCCAGCTCGATGCCCAACCTTCACCGAAGGCACACCCATTTATGCATGCATGTCTTTCGAACAATACCCAACCGCGGGGAGGGCATGCAGATTCCACACAGAAGGCACTCCCAAGCCAAGCCGAGAATTGAACAGGAGAACCTCTTGCTGTGAGGTAACAACGCTACCGCCGTATCACCGCGGCATTTCAAAAAGGAAATTTGTCTTCAGCATTAACTCTTTAAAAATATCTACCAGGGTCAGCAAAAAATAAACAAGCCGACAAGCTAATGTTAATCATACCTAATTTTTCTGCCAGGAGGATAGCAACTCAAGATGGCATGGGAGGTGTTATAAAATATATCATATTAAATTCAGGAAGTTATTTTTGAGGCCTTTGTAAATCTATGTGTTTTATAATTGGAGCAGACTTCATTAAGCTTACACAGTAGCCCTGTCCTGAAATATCCTGATGGACTATTTGGTACAGATTGACAGTAAGGAACCAGAAAAACATGAGAAAGAGTAGTGTTCTGTTTTTACAGGGAATGATATGTGTATGGTGGGTGTTGACTTGTATGTGTGTGTGTGTGTGTGTGTGTGTGTGTGTGTGTGTGTGTGTGTGTGTGTGTGTGTGTGTGTGTGTGTGCGTGTGTGTGCATGTGTGTGTGTATAGCACTGGTTTTCCCTGAATCCCAGGACAAGTACTAATATTGCATCTTGTTTTTTCACTCTTCACTAATGCAAGGTACAGTGACATCCCTGCTGATTTTTGGATTGGAGTGTGTGCTAAAAAAGAACAGTGCTTTTAGAACTTAACTTTCTTTTTACACACACATAAACACGCACACAAACATGCACACACACACACACACACACACACACACACACACACACACATACATTTAAGTGTCTGTATTCATACCCAAATTTCCATACCGATATGTGTCTCCTCACTGCCTTATACACACTATTTGTCAACATGAAATCTAATCTGAACTTAGCACTTCTAGATCATAGTAATTATTTCCTAAATGAACACCTGATACATTCTACTGCACTGATGTTATAGTCATTCGGCTTGCCAGTGTGTTCATCTTGCTTAATATTTATGTTACCTGGTCATGGTCTATGTTTTCTTTACTACCTTAAACTAACTATCTGAATTTAATCAATGGATCTATCACTCTGAGACTTGGTCTGTACTAAGAAGACAGATTTTGAAAGCGATAACCTCCGGCCTGTATTCTTCCTTGGTTAACAAGACTATCCTTGGGATTCATTAACGCCTGCACTAAGTTTACACTGTTCTGAGTTAACAGACAACACAAGCAGAACTCATAACTTCTTCCTCCTAATTTTAGTTTTCCTACTCATTTTCTTTCAGCCTTATATATCAAGGGGGATTCATAAAGGTTACAACAAAGTGTAGACTACATGTACACTTAGTGCCGTCTGTGTGAGTGGCTAGAAAGCACAAAAAATGTGGTAGGGATGTTCTTCAGATCATGTACACTTAGTGTACGCTTAGTGTAGACATGAATGAATCTGGCCCGACATTTATGAACAAATAAAATCTGGAACTATAGCCTTACTGCCATTAAACAAGAAAACAGATGAAATACTCTGTTAAAACAACACATTAACAACACATGGCCATACTCCTGTACTTTCTCTGCATACAGGCAGTATTATATCTTCTGCATTACTTCTTATTTTAACTAATTCTTGCATACAATCAACAGTCTGCAATGACATTTTCTTCTGTTGTTGCAGTTGTGTTCCTTTATTCAAGCAATTGCATAATGCAATGATTTCTACAGTCATATATATTGATATAACTTAATATTGATTAAACTTAATACTGATGTAACATTAATCTCTCTGTATATAAGTGTATAGTGTATATAAGTTCTGTTTTGTTCTCTTACTACTGTTACCACAAAACTGCCAATGTTATCTCAAGGTATTGCTCAACACAACATTTCTCTTAAAGTTTTATAAAATATTAGGAATTGTTTAACTCTAGTCACTTTCTTTAAGTGTAGAGTGGATGTATACACTTTCACGATTATTATCAAGTATATAAGGGTCATACGTACTGTCTTCCACTTAATCTCTTTTTACATCAAAACTGTACAGACATTTAATTGCAAACTCCTGTGAATTATCAACTACTGTAATGTATTCTTATTAAAAGTATAATGACCGATGTTATTGCATTTTTCTCAGTGTTTTAATTTTCTCTGTATATTTGGAGCTTTTCTCCCCAGACCTCTGCTGAAAAAATGGGCTAATTCCTAGCACAGTAACCCTTCCAAAGGAAAAATAAATAAGGAAATGGGTAAATAAATAAATGCCATATTCATCTAAAATAATATATTTGACCATAGAGATGACATTGCATTTCACTCTGCAGTAATGTTAGTGACTAAAACAAACATTTATCAGGCCACTGCAAGCTTTCACGTTTCTATACATGTATAGCCACGAAACAGTATTTTCTTGCTTAAGTACTTCTAGTAAAAAACAACAGTATAGTAAAATGTTTAAGATAAAAGATAAAGTACTTATATTATATTATATTACATTATATTATATTATATTATATTATATTATATTATATTATATTATCACACTTATTCTTCCCCTGCTTCACAGTGCTAGTTTTTCCATGTGCTCTTGCCAGTGGATAATACATGGTTACCATAGACAAAGCTATTAAAAATCCAAATGTGTTTAATTATTCTTATCAGTAAATTGAGCTAGCAATCTGAAAAGAGGCTATTAAAAGTTTGTTTGCAAATTATTCCTGTTTTGCAAACAAGATTGATAACTTCTGGCATCTGTGCTTATGTTAGCAGAAGAGATTAATATTCAAGTATGTATAAACATCCCTGTAGGACCTCTGTCTAATGCTCATTTGGAGAGCTGCTTAGTTTAGCATCATTACCCTGATACAGTACAGCAGCCTTAATGCGATCATCTATCACCTTGCTTGGGTTCATGGTTACTGACAAGATAAACAGCTTCAGCTGAATATGCTCATCAACCATGTGAAACTGTTTCCTCAGTCTCATTCATTACTGGAATGAGGGGATGAAAAAGTTATGTGCTAGAACTATATTCACAGCACTGATAATATTGAAGTAATCGCCCTGCGTTGGGTACCTTAGCTTTTCATATTGGTTTGGAATCTGTAACAGACATGCTGTACTGCTACATTTTGATGCAGTATTTTATCATAATTTGTTTTACAATTATAACCTGTGTAGTTCACAAGAGATCTGGAAGTGAAACCCAACTTTGTGCCCATATATAATATTGTGTTGCTCTAAAGCTGCAAAGGAACCTGGAATTTAAAAAAAAATAAAAAATTACATTTTTCCTATATATTTTGTATTTTGCCTTGTGCTTGAATGCAATAAATGGTAAATGGCATCAGAAAAAATAATAAAGTGTAGCATCTAGAATTAATCATCCTTCTTGTTTCATTTGTTTGGTAATTCACTCTGACACAATTTATTGTTAAGGTCACGAGTACACTTTTCTAGTAACTGTGCTATTACAAAGAAATTGAATGTGAATTAGCAGTGGAATAAATCCACAAAAAGAAGAAGGCTCTGGTAAAAACAGTTATGAAAAATAAAGATAATTTCTACATGCAGACTTTTGCAACTTTATACTGCCAGTTGCCATTTAAATTGTTTGGATTTTGAAAATAGTTCTGTTTAAGCAAACATATTAATTTGGCTCTTGCTTACTAAAGTACTGAGTGAGAGTTACACCATGGCAAGTGCAGATATTATTTTGTCTATCATCTCTTCTTTACACATATTCTTATTTTTTATCCAATTGATTTTTAGCACGGAAATTAGAAAATTGGCTGTTTTGTGTTCAAATGTGTACTGAGATGTAAATAGAGTAATTATAAATGGGAAGGTTGATGCACACTCTAGAAAACAATCTTAATTGTACTCAACTCATGGTTTACTGTTCCTTCCCAGATCAAAAGATAGGCATAGCGTTAAGACAAAACTACTCTTTGAGATGATATGTCTACAAAACTTATATCGTTCAGCTGAGAAATCCCTCTGTAGTCTTTATGCAGCAAAAATATATTAATGAGATGTTGTTAATAATATATGTTGCTAAGCAGGATACTTTATTAAAAACAAAAAATGCATAGAGTGCAAAATATTTACAAAGGCTTGTTAAATGGAAAACGTGTTCTAAGACTTTATAAACTACAGCTGCTTAGAAAGACTTCATTTGATTGCCCGAAGCTCACTAAGTGAGGTATACTTCTGTTTACCATTTTTATGTTCTTTCAGAACATGTTTAAGAAAAATGTTTCTACATAACCTTTAGATAAATGTTTTGACTGGATATTGTAATACAAATTCATGATGGATATTTATGTTACTGCATGATATTGACATCTGATTGAGGGTAGGTTAGACATAATGGTTAAAGTCTTCATCTCACAGATACACTGTACAGAGTTTAATTTTCACCTCAGGTTATTGGCTAGGCTTAAAATAACCCTTCAGGTCAGTTAGCCTACAATTCACTTATGATATGTGGGTTCAGGCTAACTCAGAAAATAAGATACTCATGCGATTATTTTGAAACTGTTATTTGACTCAATGTTTTATTAACCCAAATTGATTTCTGATGAGAATACAAGTGTAGTCTTTATGATTTCCTGTTCTGTTTGTGACAACTTCAACATTTAATGAATAACTGTAGCATCAGCTCCATCATGAAAACATTCCTCATTTGAAAACCCAGAAGAGTGAAAGGAAACTATTTGGTGGAGTTATACAAGCCAAACTACTGTAGTCAGTCCCCTTGGGCGACGCTGTAGTGCAGAGTTAGTGTTGTCACCAAATACCAAGAGTTTCTCTGGTTTGATTCTCAGCTGGGGTGCCTTCTGTGTGGACTGCCCATGTCCTCATTGCATTTGTGTGGGTTTCCTTCAGGTGCTCCAGTTTCGTCCCACATTCCAAAGACGTGTCTGAAGCATTTCTACCTGGGCCTCTACTGAAAATGGGCTCTGTCCCAATCAGACTTTCCCAGTAAACAAATAATAAATAAATCTAATGTATACAAAAGAAAGTAATGCAATCATCACTATGAAAAGGCTGAGAATCAGATAAATTCATATTTCCTTAAGAAGTAACTGTTGAAAAGGAGAAGTGTGCCTGAATGCTAAGTTTGTTCAAGTGTACAAAGTTACATTTGAGTTTTATTCAAGATAATATAATGGTCCCTACAAGGATGTTTATACACACTTGAAAGACTTATCACATTATGTTTCACACTGTGCTTTCATCCAGATCTGCATATAAAGTAATATGTCTTACATATGACATTATATTGTTAAAAATATTTTATTATGCTTCAAAGCATTTACACCTTCAGATTATACAACTGCAGAAAATATAATAAAAGAACCTACTGCAGCTTGCCTTTTCTAATTCTCTATCTACTGCATTCATTAACTTTCCAGTACTGGTTTTATCCTAATCAAGGTCATGGGGAGGTGCAGCCAAACCTCTCACTTATCGGGTATAAGGCAGAGGCAGAGAAGGAATGCAGGACAGGATGCCAGTCAGTTGCAGTACTCAAGAACACACATCCAGACCTTTCCTTGGATGCTACACATGCACCTACCAACAAGTTAGATTATCATTCATTCACCTATCAGCATAAATTTGTGATGTATGGTTTGAAAAGAATGAGAGATCCAACAAAATTCATTAGAGATAATGAAAACATGCAACTAGCAGCTAAACAAATGAACCACATTTTGTGAGACACACATCTGAATCCATGCCTTCTGTGCTACCAGGGTACAGCTAGATCTAAACCATTTTTCAAAACTGAAACAATTAGTTTCTTTTTATCTCCTTCACATCTTTAAACCAACAGTTGAGATTCACTGGCATTATGCATGATGCCTCTAAACTGAAACACACACTCTATTTTCAGGCAGTTTTCAGTTAAGAGTTTATAATAATTATTTAGAAAAAAAAAACATACCTATGACTTTGGGTCTACTAATAGTGGTTATAACCTTGCATCTGCTAAGTTTCCTCATTCACTTTTCTGATTTAGATAACATATATCAAAGGACCAGACTCTGAGTCGCCTCCATAATTTTTTGTAGTAAAGAAGATCCTTTATATTTATAGGACATAATATTCCATAAAACATGCACTAAATCATGGTGCCTTTAAACAGTACTTATGTATTATGAAAAAGTTTGATTGCCCTTCTTCCTAGATGACCACATGGAAATTCTGGTACACAAATGGATAACTGATTATATTACGTAGGAAGTAAAGAACATTGAATATCCCATCCATGATAATTGCCTGAGAGGAACTTAGGCTGGTAATCCTTTGAAACATTCAGGTAAAGCAGTTTTTGACAATTCATTACCAGCTAGGGAGGGAAAAGAGTCCCTTAGCTGAAACTAGATGAGCATGGAAGAGAAAGAAATCAGCAATGCTTACGGCTCATAATAAGTGCAGGTAAAGAGGCAAGCAAGTAGGGCTTGATGGTATAGTAATACGAAAGTGCTGACTCATAAAATAGTCTGAGCTAAAGAAAGCTTTAGCAGGTGGTCTAGAGCAGCAAAAGAGATACTCAAACATTGCCAGTAAATAGGTTATACACTAGTAACTGAGCAATATTGCACACTGAAGAGAAAAGGGAATTGTGATTCTCAAAGCAGAAGACATGAGATCATGAGGACTAACACACAGCAATTGAAATTATAAGGTAACAAAAAAGAATCAGTATGGGGGACAATAAAAAAATAAAACAGAGGGAAACAAACAGTTCTTTAGTGATAGTGTTGGCCTATTGCAGTAATAAATGTCTAACGTAAGGAAATTATAAACAAAAAGCAACTAAAGGGTAAGAGTTTCAGCAAGGAGTAGGAAGGTAGATTATATGAGAAAGGGAAAACATGGACACCGAAGGAATACCTTTGATTATTATGCATTTGTATTATATTTGACCTTTATTTATATATATATATATATATATATATATATATATATATATATATACAGACATACATGTGTGTATTTATATCTATATCTAATATATATATATATATATATATATATATATATATATATATATATATATATATATATATATAGACATACATGTGTGTATTTATATCTATATCTAATCTATATATATATATATATATATATATATATATATATATATATATATATATATGGATCTACCTGAAAACACTGACACACAAAAACACCAACAACGAGATAACCGACACCACAAAACCGAAAGTTCAAAAACACGAAACTTCACATGCTCGACAAACCACAATCCTGACAATCAACAAAACAAAACAAATACCTTTTCCGTAAAACACACATACGACACAAGCACACCAAAAACCTTACAAACCTACACTAAACCTTACATACACAACTATCTATGCACTAACCTTAACCCAAACCCTAACCCTAAGGTCCGTCACTATTGCACACTCACCTAACCCACTCCCTAACCCTAACTCAACCCACCCCTAACCCTAAAGTCTGTCACTATCGCACACTTACCTTACCCACACCCTAACCCTAACTCACTTATCCCGCCCCTAACCTTAAAGTCTGTCACTATCGCACACTTACCTTACCCACACCCTGACCCTAACGTCCATCACTATCACACACTTACCTTAACATGTCGGTGTTCTAAGCATCGGGATTTTCAATCGTCGGTCATCTCCATTGTCAATCTTCCGGTGTTGGTTATCTCATTGTCGGCGTTGTCAGCGTTCTGTGTTTTCAGGTAGACGCATATGGGTCTATCTGAAAACACCGACATGCAAAAACATTGACAACGAAATAACCGACACCACAAAACCGAAAGTTCAAAAACACGAAACTCCACATGCCTGGCAAACCACAATCCCGACAATCAACAATCAATCGACAGTCAGCCGGGATTTTCAATCGTCGGTCATCTCCGTTGTCGATCTTCCACTGTCGGTTATCTCGTTGTAGGCGTTGTCAGTGTTCGGTGTTTTCAGGTAGACCCACATATATATATATATATATATATATATATATATATATGTGTGTGTGTGTGTGTGTGTGTGTGTGTGTGTGTGTGTGTGTGTGTGTGTGTGTGTGTGTGCAACTAGATTAAACATTTCAGAAGAAAGCTTTTTTAATCAAAATGCAAAATGCCTGTTCACTGAAGGCTATTGGCATTTGTTTTGCTAGGATCATTGCACAGTGAGGAGTGAGATTTGGTCCTTTCCCCACTGTTTTGTGATCTTGGAGTCGGTATATATAATTAAGAGGAGGTGTGAGAGCACATCCCCCTCATGGTAGGTGCAGGGGTGCCTGCCTCCCTGCATAAAATGCATTTTTTTTCAATTTAATGAGTTTCCACCATTTGAAGTTGATGTAGTCTATATCAATCTAATGGGTCAATGATGAAGTGAATGATAATTTATTAACATTTTGTCAAATTGATATGGTGATTAAAAATGTAGATACTGAAATATGAACACTCAAAATAATAAAAGTTTAAAAGTGATTTTACTTACTATCAGGAAGGCTTTGTTTTTTTTTTTTTTGAAAAAACAGAAGAACGGAGTTCATTTTTCAAATAAGACTAATGAGAATAATGCTACTCAAGTTAAGGGTAAATTGTGGCGTAAGAGGGGAGCCTCTACATCAGCCTTTGTAAGAATTTATAAATCTATGAAAGTCATTTCTTCCAATATAGACACTGAAGCCAATTTATGTGAAGTTTCCCCACTTCAGAAAAATCCAACTTAAAGGGACAAGCCAAGTTAAAAAAAATGCAGTGGTGGAAAACATCAAAGTAAAAGAAAAAATGCTGGAGATGCCATAGAGTTTGATGAAATAAACAATGCTGATTTAGTTATTAATTAAACTGATTGCACCTTTTCTCCTGAGTGCCTTTCTGTATTAAATAAAGGCTTGATATTTATACCTGCATGCCCCACAACATCCTCGGATGTTATATATGATTTAAAGAAATTCTGTAGAAATTTAGAATTGATGTACTGGTTTGATGCACATAATACTGTGTTGAGAGTGAAAGGTTTTTTTTTTTTTTTAATTTAAAACATCTGAATTTAATCTGCCATATCATCCTTCAGTGCGGATTTTTGAGAACATGTTTTTGAAAAAGCTGGTACAAAAAGAGGCTATGTTGGTTAAAAGACGGTTTTCTAATTTGACAAAAGAAGAAAGGGAGGCATTACAGTCTCTAAAAGTTAAAAGAAAAATTTTGTTTTAAGAAGCAGCTAAAGGAGAGACAGCGGTCATTTGTGACATAACAGATTATTTTAATGAAGCAGACAGACAACTCTGAGAGGATTTTTTTCCTTATGTTCACTGATCACCCCACCCGCATTTAAACAACAGTTTAATGCTGTTTTTGCAGAGGTAGTGGTAAGTGGGATAATCTCTAATAAACAGACTAGAGAACTTTACATAGAGGATCCAAAACAACAACATATTTATTTATTTTTTTATCTAAAATACATAAAACTATTTTCCCCCACCAGGTAGACGAGTTGTCTCTGGGAGAGGTTGTTTCCCAGAATCAACATCTGCTTTTTTTTTTTTTTTTTTAGAATACTACTTAAAACTTATCTTGTGCCTGTTTCTAGCAAGACTTGAAAGTACTATCCATTTTTTGAATATTTTGAAGGGGAAATGGTTAGTAATAGAGCTTATTTGGTAAATTTGGATGCTATGCAAATGCCCTTTATTCCAGCATCTCACATACAGGTAGGATAGAAGCAGTTACACATTTCTTGAAGAAGTATGGTCAATATAAATCGGAATTTAATGGAATTATTCTGGATTTTTGTATAACACTTTTAACAAAAAATGTTTTTTCTTCTAGGAGTCCTGTTATATACAAATTAGTGGTACTACAATGGGGGCCATGTCTGCCCTGATATATTCCTCAAACGAACTGGAGTTAAAGAACGCTGGTGTCCACGGATGTCTAGACACGCTCACTGTCCTCGCACACAATCCACAGCCCCTGGGATAGTTTAACACAAAATATGAAGACTCTCCAAACAATAATATAGAAAAAGCTTTTTCTTATAAAACAATACATTTGGATAATAAAATCTGCATTTAATATACACAAAGTTAAGCGCTTTCACTCACACCACCGTGAGCGTCATCAGAACATTTTTCAAATTACATACAAGCAGTTTAAATAATCTGCTTGGCGCCAAAAAAAAATTATTTAAAGTGACACAACACTTGTACCAAATGTCACTGTAAACTAAAGCCACCTGACATAAAATAAATATTGACAGCCAAACTTCCACTTACAACAATGTATTTCATCCAAAAGTGTATGTGAAAAACCCTATATGTACAAAATGATCTAAACTACGTACTAACATATGAAAACTACGTACTAACATATAAAAACTGATATTCTAAATAATACATATGTTCCCCTCACCAGTATGTACACTTGATAAAATAATTATTAAATACAAGTCTATTAAACTATCCAATGGTATGAAAATAGAAATAATTAAAATTAATAAAATAATACCTTACCACTAATAAATACTATTTGAAAACCTGTAATAAATTACCAGTAGGCGTGTGAACATTTCCTATGTACAGCTGTCCATTCCTTTCTTCAGGGATTATAATAACCTAAAAATTAATTAATAGTGGTTTAATGGTAATGTGGTCATTCAGCCCCAGAGGCATCGAGGCATCCATGAATATTTGCCACCATACTTCCTTATAAGCTAAGATGGCTTTGATGTTACCTCCCCTGGGGTCCAATGCAACATTCTCCAAGATTGCAAATTTAAAAATATGTTCAGCCCCATATTTCTCAACATGCCTATATAGGGTGTTGTTAGCGACTTTCCTCTTGATACTATATAGGTGTGCATATATACATTTTTTCAAATTCCTTTCGGTCTTCCCTATATAGTATCCCAGACATGCCCCACATTTAGCTAAATAAATAACAAATTTAGAATTACAGTTGCCCTTTTTAAATCTCAATCTAGTTCTACTGATGTTGACCAACTCTAATTTTTTATCCTCATTTATGGCATGACATTGACTACAGGCACCACATTTGGTGGTATACTTCTTGTTATTGTCAAGGCCTTTACATATTATTCCACTTTCTAAATATGTCTTAATATTTCTATCCATTTTAAATACAAAAATTGGTTTAGAGCCCAATAATTCTATCATTTCTTGGTCCACCATCAGAACGTTCCAATTGTTTGTTAAAATTTCCTTTACTTTATTAACATATAATGTGTATTCTAATACACATGTTTTATTGTATGCTCCTTTTGTTTTGGTATAGGTGGGTTCCACCCTATTTGTATCAGTATTCTCTCCTTTACTATTTGCTCCTAATAATGAGGTATATTTATTCCCCCTTTCTTTAATAACATATTTCCTCACGTTTTTCATCATATTCCTATTATATTACCTTTCTCTAAACAGTTCGGTGATGAAATCAATTTCTTCGATCATGTCATTATAATCCGAAGTCATCCTTATGGCTCGTATGCACTGTCCTTTAAATATATTATGCTTTAATTTTTTGGATGGTTACTGGTGTATTCCAAATAGCCGTTTGAAAATTTACTTTTTCTATGTATTCTGGACTTAAAGCATTTTTCACCATTGGATATATATGTGTCTAGGTAAGCTACTCCTTCACAACTACTGATGGCAGTGAACTAGAGAAATTCACTGATGTTATTTAAATAGTCCAGAAAATTATTCAAAGTTATCTGGTTGCCTGATATATTCAGAAACTTCTATGTGTTTCATAGAGGAAGAAATTATATTGAATTGGTACAAGAATCAGTTTCCTGGTTTCACTGATTCCTGGTTTCATTACTTGGACAACTGCTAGTTATTATGGGAGAAGAATATGAATGTATTAAGGAGATTTGTTCTCTTCTTAAATTCCAACATGTTTTTATCAAGTTTGATGTTCAGTATGATCAATATGTAGCACACTTTTTATATTTTCAGTTAAAAATATTGGAAAATGGTTCCTTTAAGACTACAGTTTATAGGAAGCCATACCACAGAAATTCATTATTATGAATGAATAGCTGCCATCCAAAGCATATAATGAGAAATATTTGTAAGTCACAACTTTTAAGGTTAAAAGGAATTCGTAGTGACTATAAAACTTATGAGAAGGCAAATGAAGACTTTTTTTTTTTTTTTTTTTTTTTTTAGTCAAAGTGAATATGATCAAAACAAAGTTTTGCATGTTAAGATGAATGCTGAGAAACTGTCTAGAGAAGAAACTCTTACTTATAAAGATTGGGTAGATGAACAGAAAGACATTAAATCTAGGTTTATATTAACTTATGGTTCCAACACATACAGAATCAAGGAAATAATACAGAAATATTGGGGCATTGGGAGTAATGATACATTTTTTGAAAGAAAGGTGGACAATAAGTGTATTTTTGGTTATAGGAATGAGTGGTCATAGGAACAACAATTTTCTAGCTTTAAACATATGAGCAAATTATGTCAGGTTGAATGAGGCATGTGGGATTGTGTATCATGTAGTGATTGGGTGTATTGTTCAAGTGCTGTTAAGACCAAATATTTCAATTTTGTTAATATTACTCATACTTTTGAGATAAGGGGTTTAATTACTTACACTATATTTTGGATGGTATATAGGACTGCATGCCATTTTGGCAGTTTTCATGTTAAGGGCTGTATGCCATTTTGGCAGTTTTCATGTTAGTCAAACATCTATGCCATGGAAACTTCATTTAGCTATACATTTAAGTGATATAAAATGTAAGAGAGAACACAGTCCTTTGTATAAACATCAATTATGACATAATACTGCCATGTTCTCTTTCACCAGTATAGATTTACTGTTGGGTGACATCATGTAGTCTTCTAAACATGCTATTTTGAACCATCTGGAAAGAAAATGAATTGCTAATTTAGGTGCCATGTTAAAAATGGGTTTAAATGAAGAAATGTGATATTTATTGATATATATTTAATATATTTTTATTAATGTACATGAACATATATTTATATGTTAAGTAGTCATTGTAAGAAAATTTTTATAATTGTAATAATTATATTTAGTCACTAGATGGTGTACAAGCAGCCTTATACAGAACTTTGTATCCTCAAGCTATTCAGACATTGGGTGAAAGAAGCAATGACTGTATTTAAATGTTCTAAGTGGGGTTTCCGCACAACACTGAGAAAACCTTCTAGGTAAAACCCTGGGTCTGTTGTGGGATTATTATGATTTTTTTTTGGTATATATTAAATTACTTTTTCTTAACCATTTGAGTGCTGAAATTGGTACTCTTTTGTTCCTTTTGTGCATATCAAAATCCCACAAGATCAAAGACAAGAACATTGAGATGAAAACAGTAAATCTTCAGTTCATCGACTCTTCATAACACCAAGAATTTACTCAGGGAAAGTAATCGGTCAGCTAATATATGGGAGTTTGCTCTTTTCTCCACTATGGTGCGATCTCAGAGTTGGTATAATTAGCTGGGGGGGGGTGTGGGAGGAGTACCTCCCGCACATTAGAAAGTGTGCGAGTTTGAATTGATTTCCTGTGCTTTGTTGTGCTTATTATTCGACCGGTTACTTTCCTTGAGTAATTTCTCAATGTTATGAAGAATCAAACTGAAGATTTGTTGTTTTCGTCTCAATGTTCTTGTCTTCGATCATGTGGGATTTCAGTGTTATCAGGTAGACCCATATGAAAATAGTAGTTCCAGTTATCAAAATATACATATATGACTACCTCCAGACTTTTAGACTTTAGGTATCATAGCAGAATAAATTCACAGCTGGAAAGATACGTCAGAGAAGTCAAGCAAATTACATCAGCTGGGTGATAAATGAGACAGACACTCCTACCAATGCTAACGAGATTTTGTACGGAATAACAAAGGATGCTAATAAGTATGTTCTGCCCCACTGATATTAGAGCAAGGCATCCACTCACATTAGCAATGGCCTTAAGGTTGAGATTTTGAACAAGAAACTATAGGGCCTGTTGGGAAAGGAAAATGACCACTGACATTGCCTTTCCTGGGACTGTGAAAATACTCAGGCACAGTATGTAGTCATGGGTCCCAATGCTAAAGGAGATGACTTTAGGTATTTATTCTTTTAAAGACAGACTTGGACATTCTTATCATTGGGGTAGGCATCTGGTAAGGGACAAGATCCTTTTCTCTTTTTAACAATGACCAAATTCTACCTTGTTTAGTTGTTTTCTCTGCCAACTCTTTCTCCCAGTTTTGTTTCTGAAACTTTAAATGAGGGTCACTTCCTTGCTTTCCCCACTCCCATTCTTATACTGAATACATTTAACAGCCTGATAAATGTGTCTTTAGATTCTTTCTCCTCCTGCATTTTCTTTAGCATTTTGTAATGGGGAACAGCTTTGCATATCATTACATCATGAGTCAAGTCAAGAATTGCCATTTGAATTTCTACATGTATAAGGGGATATTCTTTTCTTTTACCATGAAAGATTATCCTTTATTTTGGAAATGGTTAAGGGCAATTACTGCAAGCTTTCTCACAGAATGTGTCTACTCACACAAGATCAGAGTTTTTGATACACCCACAACACCAGTCAACTTCAACAGACAGCCTAGATAATAGGGTCTTAATTCCCTTTAGGCACTTATTTACTGAGGTCATGCAGCAGGTACTAATGGAAGCAAGAAAGCCTGCTACTAGAAAATCATATATTAACAAAAGGAAAAGGTTTTCCAGATGATTCTAACAAAATAACCAGCCCATTCCAAGCTAGTTTTCTCTGGTCTTACAAATTTTCGGGGAGTTACTATCCTATGTTCTTTCTTACTTGTCCTGCAAAGTTCATTTATTGGCCATTTCAGCATGTCTGCCCAAGGATCTTCCTGTTTCAGTACATTCTCACATCAAAATGCTTTAGAAAGGGGTTTTGCATAAGAGACCTCCAAGAAAACCAATGGCTCCTCCTTAGGATCTTAATTTTGTGTTAGAAAAGATAACACTTGCTTCATTTGATCCAGCTAATCTGGCTTACTTGAGGTTCTTAACATGAAACACGGTTTTATTGATTGCTCTGACCTTCCAAAGAAGAGTATCTGAGTTGCAAGCTCTTTTTGTGAATCAGCTCAATTATTTTCCCATCAGAGACAGGGTTTCTTTGAGAATTAATCCTTCTGTTATGCCTAAAGTGGTATCTGAGTTTACTTTAAGCCAAACTATCCATCTACTTGTATTCTTTACAAAACCTAAAAATGAGTGCAAAAGGATACTGCATACCTTGAATGTCTACAAACAACTCAGATACTATTTTGACAGATCTAAATCTTTCAGATCGTTGAATCAGTGGTTCATTTCTTATGAAGGTAAGCAGGAGGAATAACCTATGTCAAAACAGACTACTTCTAAATGGTTGTCTCAGGCTATTACCTTTTGTTATACTTTCTGTAACAAAACTAATCCAGGCAGGGTCAAGGCCCACTCTACCAGAGCCTTGGCTTCATCTATGTTTTTTTTTGAAAAGGGTTGGACTCTAGAGGTATTCTAGAAGCAAGCAACTTAGTCCTCTGTGCATGCATTTACAATGTATTACAATGCTGATGCCTTCTCTTGGTCTAGATCAGGCTTTGCTAGGACCATTTTTCAGGGGCTCCAGGACCCATTCTCTTCCATCTCCAAAATATAGTAAGCTAGGGTAATCTATCCATATAGCTACATCTACTGCAGCAGTGATCAACCTAATGAACATAGTACAGTTGTTTAAGTAAATGTATCATATCAGTGGAATTTTAAATTATCACTGCTGCAGTAGCAACTCCAGCCCTACATCCCCTTTGTTTTATGGTGTGTTTTTTTTTTTTATGCCTGGTTCTCAATGTTTCTTTTGTTTGCTGTTCTTGACTTTGACTTTTCAGTGCTCACATTCCTCTCTCTGTTGGCATGAAAACTCTGAAGGGCGTGGCACCCAAACCTATCTTTTTAATCAGCTCAGTAATAGTTGACTGATGGTTTGGACATGTGGAAAGTGCCCTGAAGCTTTGGTAGCTGGCTGGCTGTTATATCCTTGACAGGATATAACCCATATAGCTAAGGCTACTATAGCAGTGATCATTCAAACATGTACTGCTATAGATGAGACTGACAGTGTTAGCTGGCTGAAGTGAAGCAGATGCATCCTGCCAATGCTAGTACATCTGCCAAGAGTAACACATACATACATACATACATAAATACATTGCCTCTACCATTGACAGGACACATGCCAAGAGTAACACATCCATAAACTGTCCCTGCCAGTCTGAGGACATCTGCTCAGAATAGCGCGCGCGCACACACACACACACACACACACACACACACACACACACACACACAGACATACAAATATATATACATATATATATATATATATATATATATATATATATATATATATATATACATATAGATATATATATATATATATATATATATATATATATATATATATATATATATATATATATATATATATATATATATATACATGTTATTAGATTACCGAAGTTTCAGAACTTCAAACAACATATCACCAAGACCATATGATCAAAGTTTTAAAACTTTGAAACTAAAATAAAAAAATAAATAAAAACAAAATTTAGTTTTTTTTACCCCCCCCCCACACCGCCTGCTAATAATTAAATATACCAACAACTCTGACATCGCACTACAATGAGGAAAATGGTAAATTTGCTGTTCTGCACTGTACAGCGATCTCCATTCAAACCATTTGAAGTTTCAAAACGTCAGTCATATGGTCAAGGCCATATGATGTTTGAAGTTTTGAAACTTCAGTAATCTGATAGAGACACACACACACATGCACGCACACACACACACACACACACACACACACACACACACACACACACACACACACACACACACACACACACACAGTGTGTGGCAGTTGATGATGATGTAATTACTCTCACTCTATATCCTGAAGACAGTAAAACGCAGTTGCAAAGTTTACTGGCAGCCCCCCAAAAGTAGGTAGATAACTACAGAATTGTGTGATACTGGGTCACAGGTAATGTGCCATGGGCACTTGTTTTTACCATATGGAGTGTAATCCCCACAAAGCTCCACTTTTCTCTCAGATCCAGATGTGGAACCTCTGGAAGAGGGTAGTACAATGCCAGATGTTGGAATACTTACCATGCCACTTTTCCAGGAGGTGGTAGTAGGTAAAATAAATGATCACAGCTAACTCCCAAGAATCATAAGGCATTGTCGGCATCACAACAAATGTGCTGAAACAGGTACTGCTGCTGTGAGTCAGACTGAGATGGTGTGAGTGTTTCAAGGTGTATGTAAGGATATTTACCAATATATTGGAATGGTGGAGGCCTGGGACAATGCCATAATTATCCTGTTCCAGAAGATGGTTGCTCACATAGCATCCATGTTGGCCTCTGTGTGCACACTTGTGAGAACTTAACAGATGTACATTGATGATGCAGAGGCAGAGGTTGGAGCCACGTGTGTGGAAGCCATGTTGAACATGCAGTACAAGTGACCCAGTCAACACCACCATCCAAGGATGTGGAAACCTCCACAAGGGATATGTCAGACTTCATCAGACTTTAACATCCTGTGTTAGGATCTAACAGTCTAGGGCTACATCATTTAGTAGCCAAAAATAATTATCAAGGGCCACAGCAGTGTCATACAGGTCACAGTACAGTAGCAACTCAATGTCAAACTCTCATAACAGCACCCATTTGTGTTTTTTAGGAATCACCCCACCCTGTCACTAGGAGAGATTGGGTATAATGCAGTGCAGATGTGACCTATGCAACCCATGTTCTACATGCTCCAAACCCCTTTCCCAGGCATTATCACCAAAATCAAAGGAAGGCATTTGAGTGGATAAAAACATCAAGACATGAAAGAATTTCAATAA
Organism: Protopterus annectens; assembly: GCF_019279795.1. NCBI lineage: Eukaryota > Metazoa > Chordata > Ceratodontiformes > Protopteridae > Protopterus > Protopterus annectens. The sequence continues at coordinate 1,490,952,312 of NC_056737.1, read as the reverse complement.
AACAATGTGGAAGAAAAAGCTCTACTTACCTATTGGGAGGGAAGAAAAAAAGAAAAAAAATTAAAAAGACACAATTCTTACACACTGTATTAAAACATCTGTACACAAGTAGAAGAAAATTAAATCCTATTGGACCCATTTCACACTCAACCTGGGGAAACCTCAACAGGTACCTGTTATTATATACAGAGACAATGGCAAAATACAGTATATACATATGTTATATATAATGTGGCTATCTTGGTTGGCTTGAGGGTATAAAGGCAATAGATAAATGACCTCAGCAGCTTAAACAAGTGAATAAGAATTCTTGTGAAGTCCTCCAAAGCAAGTTATGAATCCAAATTACCTTTCTCAACTAAAGACAACCATAAGGCATTCTTTAGTTACATCCGTCATCTAAAAGGAAAGGCCCAGATTTCTACTGAACTAGTAGTTAATGATAACACACATATACTGAGCCTGTGGACATAGCTAACCTGTTGGCCAACAAGTTCTGTGAAAACTTCACTCCGCTGTCCCCGCCAGACGTACCCCATGACATCCTTGCCACCAGTCCTCTGCCTTGTATCTCCGAATGGCAGGTCATTAATGCCCTCTCTAAGGCCAGGAACAAAGCATCTATGGGACTTGATAACATCCCAAGCTACCTCCTACATGGGTTCCAACAAGAATTAGCAACACCATTGGGTACTCTTTTCAATCATAGTCTAAGCATGGGCTTCATCTCAGCTGAATGGAAAATGGCTACCGTTATTCCCTTGCACAAGAGTGGTGCTTCCATTGACCTATTAGCCTGACTACCCTTATCTGCAAGGCCATGGGGCAAATCATCATGGATCTTATCAACAAAAATATAGGTAATCTCCAAAAACTTGACCCTACTCAATTTGCATTTGTCAAAGGGAGATCATGCCTGTTAAACCTTGGTGGACTTCTTCGAGACAGTTACCAAAGCTCTGGATAAGGGGAAATCTGAGCATACAGCCTATCTAGAATTAGCCAAGGCATTTGACACTATCCCCCACTCAGGCATCATTGACAAACTCACCCAGCTAGGTATCAACCCTTATATTGTTAGATGGGTCGCTAACTGGCTCACTGATAGAACAAATATAGTCAAAATAGGGGAATCCACCTCCAACAGCAGACCTGTAACCAGTGGTGTTCCACAAGGATCAGTCCTGGGACCTCTACTATTTGGAATCTATTTCTCCGAAGTACAAGCAAAAACTAAAGGTCTGTGGCTGACAAAGTTTGCTGAATACTGCAAACTGGGAGTGGTCATAGAATCTCTAAATGATGTCAACATCCTACAAGGGGGTCTTACACAAGCAAATGATTGGTGCTAAGGTCATGGCCTTAAACACAGTGCAAAAAGATGTATTATCATTCCTTTTGGTAAGGGATATATTCCTGCTAAGTACCACATCAATCTCAGCACTTTAAGTATGCACTCACTGGTGGGAAACCTGGGCAGTCAGGTTTACAGCAACCTCACCTTTAACTGCCATGTCTCCACAGTGGTAAGAAGGCACTCTATATTGCTTATCTCATAATTAAGGGCATTGCCTCCAGAAAAAAAGAAGTTATAACTTCCATGTACTCTTCCCTCATCAGGCCAATAATTGAGTGCAATGCCCTTTTTGGTATGTACCTTTCCAAGCACCTGCAGCAATTGGAAAGACCACAAAGGTTCCTCACAAGGAAAATTCTAGGTGTTCAGCATATGTCCTAAGTGGATTGTCTGAAATGACTGTCATTTTATTCTTTTTCATACAGACTACTCAGAAGTGATCTCTGCCTTACATACAAGGCAATCTCTGACTCTGCTTTATTGGAAATGCTACATCTCCTTAAGGCAAATGGTACATGAGTTACTCACTCTGAAGACCTTACCCTAGTATGTGACATTAATAGAACCTGCTTGAAGGACATATTTGTCTCCCAGAGATTACCACACCTTTGTAACAGACTCCCACTTCATGTCAAACAAAGCACTTCAATGGCCCTCTTCAAGTGCAATATGAACAACTGGATGGGTAACCATAAATTCACCCCAAGGGTTCTACCTGTGTCCCTCTTGGACAGGGGCAATAGGTGCTGATCATGGAAATATGGATAGAACTTGGCTAGGCTTGTAAGGATCCTGGGGTCATTAGCCTAGTAACTTCCTATGATCCTATGCTCATACGACATTATATGCAGAGTAACTGAAAAAACACATTATATACATGCATTGAATATACAGTGGCATTAGAACTGATGTAAGAATAGGGTTCACATATATATTATTTTGCCAGAATAAATCCTACGCAAATGCAGTATTCTTGCATAGGACTAGAAATGCATCCATATTAAAACAACCCACATCTTCATTTTATATTTCGTGTTTTGCTTGCAGTTTCAATAAATGCACTTTCACTATAAAAGAATGTTTCAGTGAAGGATAGAAATAAGTTCAGTGAAGTAACCATCAGGTCAAAGCACTGTTAAGGATGACATGTGCTAAAAGAGTGTGTGGAATATTTGGTACAAAAACATCTTGTTTAGATGGCACAAGGCTTGAGAATCAAGGTTAAAGAGGTGTGTAGAACTTGTAAGAAATTTACAGGGTTTTAGTATTATGAGAGATATTTTCTAGACAGAAGTAAGTTCAGTTTAGATACATAGAAGATTGACAACAGAAGCCAGTTCAAATGTCCAGCAGTTTAAATACTCAAAAGTTAGATTAAATGCTCAGAAGATTGAGTACAGATATTCTGAAGTCAGTAAAAGTCCATAAACTGCAGAAAACAGTGCAGTTTGTCTTAATTCTACCATTTCAGAAGAAAGGAACAATTTTGATTTCAGAGTTACAATGGACAGTTTAACTCAGACTGGTTCATTTCATCAGTATAAGACTTGTTCGGATTGTGTTAAATTACTGCATCTACCTCAACTGTATGCTGCTACTGCATAATGCACCACTTTTGTTGGGCCTGCAGTGTGTACGGACTTTTATTCTGAAAGGTACAAGAAGATTTAATACATAGAGAAGAAACTGAGATATTTGGCATTTGGCGAGTACAGCACAGGGTAATTAAAAGATAAAGACATTTATTCCAGTTCTTACAGGTGGTATGCTGAAAGAATAACAATCAAAAATGGAGTTAGTGTAAGGTATGTAGGCAGGAGAAGGAAATGAACAGGTTCCCAGGGATTCAGTAAAGTCTGTGTAGGCTTTCACGAAGCCGGCATGGAGTTAACGCTTTAGCACGATGAGCAGCAGCTCTAATCACGTATCCATGCTGCTCATTGTGGTTACACGAATACAAGCACGGTTTGTTGCTGGACAGAAAACCATGCAGGGCAACACGAGCACAGAAGGAAGAAGCATTCAGATTTGTCTATGGGCAAACCTGCTCTGTGAAATCATGCAGGCAGCCACAATGACTACCAGAGTAGGAAATACTGCCATAACAGTAGTAATAACACAGTAAAGAAAAGTGTACTAAGTGCAATGTACACTAAAACAATTAATAATGGAGGGTGAGTGTAAATGGCAAGGACAACTACAATGAAACGTGCACTGGTCAGAGAAAGTGTGCTATGAACATGTGCACAGACATAAATGATAGGAATGAATAGAGGAAATGTCCCCAAGATAGGGTATGTCAATGTATATACACTTCCAAGAGAAGTCAGTAGCACAACATTATGCACATATGTGGATAGCACAGTACCTACCGCTGCTTACACTTCCTGAGAAATATATTATGATATGAACACACATGGTAGTATATATGTGAAGGTCACACCAGGATACATGTCAATAGATGTGAATGGTTCTGATATAAACATCACTGACATGCTCAATAGAGAGGACACTTAGCAAGGATGGTATGTACAATAGGAAGTTTGTGCATACACTGAAGATATGCAAAATGACTTGTTTGAATATGACTGACATGTTACCATAGCTGTCAATCAATCAGGAATACATGGCAAGAGACTTCCAGACAAATGTAGAAAGAAACAGGCACATTTGTGGACACTTTGTAATGTTACGACCATTTATCTGCGACATTGACAGAATATGTGATTGTAACTTATTATACGTGTTCTGTAGTAACAGATTCGTACAACTGTAATGATTGTCAATATTTTATAAAGGAAATTCTCAACTCCTTCCCCAAAAGTGATCACTTTTTGGAAGGGTTAAGATGGACAGTGTTAAACCTGGAGATGAAATCAGTGGAAATCCTGGTGAGTTAAAAGGTTTGCATGACAAATATGCCACAATCCTCCCCTTGCAAGAATCAGACTTATGCCATCAGTGTTGTCACTGAGCTGTTTATTTACTGGGTGCAACACAGAAAGACTTATCACACCTGCATCTAGTAGAATGCCTTGAAGGGACATCGGTGCTGTCAAATCTTAATGGATATGCATGCTAGAGAATAGTTCTATATGGCTTACAAGATGTGGAAGCTCACTGAGCCAAATGTGATACACTTTACTAAAGCAACCTTGCCTGATGTAGGTATCATCCATACAGATAACAACTCTTGCAAACAGCACACTATTGTGAGTGGACTCCCTACATACAGATGGGTATTGCATGCATCTGCTATATGTAATAGCAATGGATATTGTCTGAAGCATCTGTAACTGATGTGTGAATTAATTAATGAGCCATGATTATGAATGGTAAAGCATTTGGTATGTAATATTAACTTTATAATCAAAGTTTTGGGATCAATGATAGTGTGATACCCTTACTACAATGCAGAGGCTGCTGAATTTGAACCCTGGCTCACCTGTGTTCTGACCATCTACTTACTGTACTTACACCTGGTGCCACAGGGAAAGCTGTGCCACAAGTGTATTTTCTTCACTCACTACTGTCCACAGTGCTGGAAGGCACACCAAAATGAATGTTTTACTTTTATCCTTAAGCAGTGAGCTGTGTTTGCACTCAGGTAGGCAACACACAAATTGAAAAAGACAATAGTGATCACATATTACTTGTGTAAGTACTTATTATGACCCCCACCACTAAAAATAGCTACCATAAGACTCGAACTCTGCTTTACCACTGTTTTCTTTCTTTTTTTTTTTTTGTTTAAGCATATCATATTTCCAGCTAACAGGCAGAATTTCTGTAGTCATTATCAGCCATGGTGCTGACCACCAAGCAATGCTGCTAAGCACATTTGTGCTCTATAAGGGGAATGAAATTAAATTTTTCACTTTTTTCTTAAACAGTGAACTGTGTTTGCACTATGCTATGTGTCACACATGTGGTAAACGCAAAAATAAAGAAAGAAAGAAAGAAAGAAAGAAAGAAAGAAAGAAAGAAAGAAAGAAAAAATATACAATAAAAAAGGAAACAAAGTTATACACAGATCTAGATTTGAACCATCAGGCTATTGTACACACAGTTGTAGTGGTTTATTGCTTTTCGCCACAGACACAGCTTTGCAATAGCACTGAAATAATGTGCATACAAGCAATTCAGATTTCATATTCAGTATTAAACAGTTCATACTGTTTGACATTTTCAGTTGATTGTACATGTGTTGATAACACTATATCTGCTTTACTATCAGACATGCAATCACTAGCGCATATCCTCTAATTTCTTTTCAAGGTGTGATACAAATACATGACAGTGCACAACAGTTTTAGCAAAAGCAGGAATCTGTGCTATTATGCCCAATAAATATACACATGAGGTGTTTGGTTTTGTTTAAGTGCTAACTGCATTTAGTTTCATACTATATAAATGTATCTTTACTGACACACCCACTTCAGAGAAGGGTGTCTGAGTTACTGTGTTTTGCTTCAGTCAGACTAATCATTCACAGTTGCAAGCCATAAGCACCTACCAATGGTATAGAAGCTACACTATGAGTGTTTACATCTGCAATGCAAAGTCAGAAGTTTAGCATTCAGCAATTCTAATGACTCCACACCTCATTTGCATCTTCAGAGTGCTCAGATGCTTGAATCTATACTATAAAAATATAATTACATAGCTAGGAAACTTGAATGTGAGGAGACTGCTTTGAGACATATATTTTGCTAAGTCATGTTTCTCTTATTCAAGTACATTTACATTCTAGTATTGGAATGTATTTATATAGTCAGTAGAAAAATAAAGTTTAATCTGAATGCACTTATTTTACTTCACTGATTGGCATAGGCAGTTCTTGCAGTGCTTTACATTTGTGAGATGGGAAACTTATGCTTACAACACAGTAAGTTGTTACCATTGGCTTTTGCAATTTCACCTGGTATTGGGGACAGCTGTATTGCATATTTCATCCAATGCAATGGGTTGTACATGTAGCCGACAGTGGTGTTAAGCTTATCAGATGTCCCAGGGCAAACTCCACAGTAGTGGTGGGCACAGTGAACATTGACTGGCATTCTACTTTGCATTCTTGACTATTTAGCAGTGATAATTGTCATCCAGTAATCAGTAACAGAACTGCAGTTTTGAGTATAGGCATGTTGACAGAATGTTGCTTGTGCAGATATCATTGTTTGTGTTGTAGGTTTTGGGGGAGGGGGCAACTTACCTTTGTGTTTTAAATGGAAAGTGTGTTTCAAGTGCTTTATGTTGACAATGGATACACATTCTGATTATTTTTTTGGAAAAATACATTACTATGTGCTCTTCATGGGTTTGTCCAAACCTTTTCATTTGTGTTGGGGGGGGGGGTCATAGCATTCAGGAATTTGTGTAGAATCCTGGATGCTGATGCTTGTGACACACCATCTAGAATGTTCTCTGTGGGTCACTAAAAGGTTCCTGTAGATAACCTTGTAAGTGCCACACATACATTGGTTTCCACAGGTATTAGCTCCCTTTGGCTTGCCCTTGGTCTCAGGTGAGGAAGACAGAGGTTGCAGAGTTCCTGCATTGTATCTCTATCCACCCCGTAGCACTCTACTTCCACTTCATGCAGACCACAAAAAGCTGAACGGGGTCTAAATATTCTTCTCCTGCTTGCCCTAGGTCTAACAGCAGCAGCAGCATAGACTTGAGCCTGTTGCACATACACATGCAGAGGGAGCAGAAGCCCCTAACATTTTTTCTTTCCAGTGTCGTTTCTGTAGCCGCATTCCAAAAAGTTTTTGAGTACAGTACACATGGCTAGACAAAATGTACATGATTGCTTTATATCTTGATGAATAGCTCTGCCAGTTTGGACTGGTTGATTAGCATATACTCCAGCTGCTTATGCAGTAATTAGAATGCCAAGATGTTTACCTGGTTTTCCCAGCTCTACTGAATACAAATTGGCACTCTAATTGTGTGTGCATCATGACACAAACACAGAGTGAGTGAGCCATGTAGCATTTATTGAATCCAGCCTGTTACATTTTATGACCAGGGAGATAGCAGTAGCATTTTCCTAGTGTCCTGAAATCTGCTTTTATTTATGAATGGAGGCAGTGGTGAGATGAATTATCTTTAAGAAAAGAAGGGAGAGAGTCCCAGAGTTTGATAAAAGAGTAAAAATGCACGGTCTGTGCAGTGAAGCCTAGTTTGTGGGGATTTTCAGGACAGGACATGAGTTATTAAGATGTCTAAGGTTGTATATTAGTGCATCTCTGAATAGTCTGCAAGCTAGTGGAGAGAAGGTGTTATTCTCAATAAGTTTAAATAATTTGAAAGGCACATTGTTTCACAGGTAGCTAGTTAGCTTTTTCAGTGGTTTTATAGTGGTGTTCATTTCTTGGGGAGAGAGTGATTAATCTGCAAATGGCATTTGAAATGGATTGAATGGGGGATATAGTTCTTTTACAAACTGCAGCAAATAGCAGGAGACAATACTCTACCTCAGCCAGTAAGATACCTCCACTTATGGCATTTCTACAGGGTCTGGATAGAAAAGGAGAGATCCTATTAGTCCAGAATAGGTGATAGTTGATTTTGTTGTTTGTGTGCAGTCAGGTGCAGTTGGAAATTTAAGAAGAGGTAACACCAAACCATCAGTTATTTAAATGAAGTGACATTTTTAACAATATTATTAAGATGTTCAAAGATTTTTAGAGGCCTGGAGATAGAAGTGAGCTTTTACCTAGTGCCAAAAAGAATTGTTTTTGTTTTAGAGGAATTTAGTAGCAATTGTTAATTACTGTCCCATTGAATAAGGGCATGAAAATCAGCCTGAAGTTTGAGTTCAAGAGAAGAGACAGAATGGTTAGCATCGGTTTATATTACCATATCGAATGGTAACAATGTCGAATGCTCATATGAGCGAAAACAGAGGAGAACAAACTTGCTATTGATCCCCACTAAATATATATTCCAATATATTTAGGTGACACTACAGTGAGGAAAGGGCAAATATTCCAATCCTCACTGTACTGTGACCCCAAAAAAGCAAGTTAGTTATCATGCATTTACGCTCATATGAGTGCTCGATATTGTTACTATTCGATATGGTAATATAGACCCGGTTAGCATGGAACAAGTCAATGTCATCAGCATAAAGCAGGAGAAGATGGAGTAGGTCAACTGAGAAGAGGCTGTTAGAGAGGTAGTTTTTCAATCAGGGCAGTGTGTCATCACTAATGACGATTTCAGTGAGAGGGTCTAGGAGAACTGAATGATCAATAAGATCAAAGTCTATAGTGAGGTCAATAAAAATTGTTCCAGTAATAAGGCCTTTGTCCATTCATAGAAGAATATTGTTGTTGATTGTCCAGATAGCTGTGGGTGTACTCAGATTCAAAACCTTTAGCCCACCATGTTTGCATCACTTCCTCTGGACTAGCAGCCTCTTGGTGGATGGGCATTGAGTTTTCCCTTGAGAGCTTTAGCCTTTTGGCTAGAAACCCCCCAGTGTCATGATTAAGTTGACATTACCAACACAAACATGTCTAAGTGACCCTGTCCAGCATAACTCCTGGTCAGAGTGACAAATCTCTCTCTTGTGTCAAACAGCTTTTTTTCCATAGCCTGCAGTGCATGCAGTACAATACCTATCATGTCATCCATCTCTAACATTATCAGTCTAGATGCATTAATTACCTTTGCGGTTCATCACTAGGCCTTTGGTCAATATAATTTGTAAAATTTGTGTGTACTACACAATGCCAAATGATTGCATCTGTGTATCATGTTTTTTATAAATCATGTGCGTAATTGTGATATGCATTTTTTAAGGTGAAGATAAAATTGATTTAATTTATTAAACCTAAGCCAAAACAAATCTGAAAAAACATTAATAACATTAAAAGACAAACCCCTAGATTCAGCAAGCAGCCATGCAGGAATAAGTTATTCCTGCACGGCAGGGGCCATTCCTGTTCAGCAGGGCAGGGCGCCATGCATATGTATGAAGGCGCGCTGCCGTGCTGTAAAAAGAACACGGTTCCATCTATGAGTGCAGGGGGAGTGTCTGAGAGCACTACTCTCACAATACACATGCCCCCTGCACTACAGAATTGCCATTCAGCAATTTAAAATGAGCCAGAATGCTTGCAACACCCCCAATCCATCAGGATAAGAAATCTGGACAGCCATAAGGGACAATCGTCCCTACCAAGCCAAAAGTTAATAGAATAACAGATTTAGCATAAGCACATAGCGCACACTTCCCAACCTCTCACAGTAAGGAATGTGGACAAAGCCATAAGGGACAATGGTCCCACAAAGCAGAATGTTTATGGAATAACAGGTTCAGCATTAGCATGGATATTCTGAAGGGTACAAATAAAAAAAACACAACAAATAATTTTTTTTATGCCTGCAATAAAGTTTAAGCATAGATGTGCGGCTGTGCCTATTGTTTAGCTACGCTTAGCCCAGCTGAAACAGCATGATAAGTTAAAAATCAATAGACATCCAGCACAAGCATAAGTGCAATAGTGTAGCACTTAGAATGAACATCTTACATGTAGTCATTCATGGTTTGAGCCTCACCAAAGCCATTTCCATTTTGTATGTGTAAACATTAAAATTTTAATTTTTTGCATATTTATGTAAGAAGTAACTGATTTTTCTCAACCAGAGTAGTGTATTAGACCCAGATGTGAGGTATTACTGTACTAGAGTAGTAAAACCCCCATATAAATACAAGTGCCCCATACAGTACAGTCACATAAGAATAAATTAATCACAGCACAATGGGGGATGCCAGGGAAGGTAAATAAATCTAATATTATGTAATGAATGATGAATCAATCCCATACAGGTGGTAGATCAATATAATAAAACATAACCAATGCTAAGTATTGCACAGCTATGTTGAACGGGTGTAAGCATTGTGTACATATGAATACTAAGCAATGGATAGCACAGCTAAATGGATTTGCCCATTGGTAAGCAATGTTGAATCTGCTCCTTTAAGCACTGCCAACTTTAGCTAAGCAGGTTTGCCCGAAGCTTAGCTTGGGTCAACATTTTCAAAACCATCCAATCATGGCAAAGGGTTGGAAATCAGCCATATTTAAACCCTGCAGATGGAAATACAGCTCATAACTGGTTGTAGTTCTCCACTGTAGGCAGTATGGCAGGTGTTGGAGAGGGCATGTGCTTCCAGGCGCAGCACTGGGGCATACAGGAGTCCAAGGTCATGGTAGGACTCTTGGTAAAAAAAACATGACATGAGACTGCTACAGGACCA